>NC_026751.1:132500-227500 GCF_000149245.1 Cryptococcus neoformans H99
TTGAAGAGTTTCGGATAGAAGTTTTCCGCACATTGATAGTAATGGATCTTGTTCTTTTCATCAGACCCCTTCGTCCTTTAGACCTCCTGCAAAGGCACTCATTCCTCGTTACTCCAACCTATAACCGAAAAGATACAGCGGGCTACGTCCATTTTGATTATAATCAACAAATACTGTACTAATTTTTCTATTACTCCTCCTCATTTCCCTCCTTGAGGGCAGTTAGCTCTTCTCCATTATCCTCTCCCTTTGCCTTCTCGACATCACTCAGGTTCTTTAGTCGCACAAGATTACGCTTCTTCACAAGGAGCCTCACAGTCCTCTCTTGCTCAATGGGATGGAGGTCTTGCCAATTTTGGATCCTCGACAAGGTCTAAAGTAATACGTCAATACCTGTATCCTTGCTCCAAGATCACGCAAAGCAACGTTACTCACCCCGTCATTGTTAATGATCATAGGTCCCAACTTGTCCAGCTTGATCACATTTCCTTCTCCTAAATCAAGCGTTTGTACTTCCTCCTCCGTATTGGGATTGTTATACTCAATTGCCAAGGGCTGTCGCTTGTCGGATTGGTGGTCTCGTTGGTCGGCAGAGGCAGGAGTGGGTGTAGCGGTAGAGGGGGGCACCGGGGTGGGAATTTCGGGTTGATCAAGAGGGTTTGACATAATTGCCCAATTGCAGGATTTGTAGGACCAGGTTAAAACGGCGGAGGCAGGACAAATTGCTCTTATAATTGAGGATGTACAAATACAACAACGGATGAGTAGGGTATTAAGAGGTCTTCTAGAAATATCGATCTCGTCCGTCTGCTGATGAAGAGGAGGTGGAGGTGATTGGGCATCACCGCCGAGGGAGAGTTCTTTCGGACATAGGCCCCTTTCTCCGTACTAAAATGGTGACATCACCCAGCTTCAAACTTGTCCGGGTTCGTTCCGAAGGTCGGACGAATGATGCGATGGTGCAGGCTTGATATCTCGTTCATTCTTCATCTATTCGTTCCGTGTTCTTTATATTTGTTACTTATATCAGCTGTCAGCCGTCTGTAAGCTTTTGGAGTTATATATATCCAGTTAGGAGCTATATCTAGATTCAATCATGCCCCTTCCCCAGCTATTCAAGCTTCCATACGACCGAATATCCCCCAAGGACAAAGGAAGGTAAGTTCTTGCCAAGCAGCTTTCAAGTTTTCGGTACAAACTAAAGGGCACCATGCGCAGCTTTGCCTACACTACTCTTGTCAAAAGGTAAACAATGCTCTAGGTGTTACTAGCTGTTCACTTACCATTCTCAACTAGATGGCCCGTCGTGCTCACGAATGTGATCTCTGCCATTTCCAACGCCAACCATGAGATCTCCATGTCATCCGATGCTGACAAAGACGCGAAAGTTGCCGAAGGCAAGAAAATTATTTCCCAGATATCAGAGATGAAGTACGAGATGGGCCACAATGCTCCTCTCAGGTAAATATACCAATTTTCACTTCCTAGTCCAAACTGACTTGTACATTCATAGCCTTATCGAGGAGGACGGCGAGATCAACGTCAAATGCTACAATGACGAACTTGCTAATTATCCCGAAGAGGACAGGAAATGGGGCACTATGAACTGGCTTTTCGCTGAGTGTTACCTGTGAGTTGGCTGAACTGTTAAACTATTCAGCGCGTTAATCCTTGAATCAAGCTACCGACGTTTGAGGAGTTACTTCGCTCTTACACAACATTGGAAGAGTTACGACCCTTTCTTTGATCAGAAGGCTGAGACTTACAAGTCTAGCTCTGGAGCTATCCTCCGTGAGTGGTGAATAGCCTGGATAACGGGATTTGGTTAAACTCGCTTTTAGACCTTGCCAAGGCGATTAACTCTGCTGTTGCCAAAAAGGATGAATTGGACAAGGATTTTGAAAAGCCTGGATCCGCTTTGGAAATTGCATTCATGTGGGTAGAACAACTTTTGTCATCTAATTTCGCTGATTAGTATTGGTCTGTAGGGAGATGATCCAAGCGGACTTGTGGGGTAACGCAACCGTCAGTCCATGCCTCTATTCCGACGTTTGATGTTTGTAATTGATCTTCTCTAAAATGTAGGACCTTTCGCTTCTCATTGACCTTAAGTATGAAGACCTTCAGAAGCTACAGGCTGTAGGCTCTGAAGCTCAAGCAGAACAGGCGAAGTTTATTTTGCGAAATGATTTGAGCAAGGCTTGGGAGCACTTCAAGGGATTGAAGAATGGCCGAGTTGACTTTGTCATGGATAATGGTGGGTTTATCACCTTTGAGAGAGAGTAATGGTTGACCCTTTGTAGCTGGTTTCGAGGTAGGCGGGTATAAACACTGATAATCCTTGGCTAAATCCGAAATGTTCTTCAGCTTTTCACGGACTTTATCCTTGCTGATTTCTTGATTTCTTGTACTCCCTTTGTCGGCAAGGTGGTATTCCAGTACGTCCGCGGAACGAGAACACATATCATCTATTGCTAACTAAGTGCAAAGCCCAAAAGCTATCCCCTGGTTCGTTAGCGACGTCCTCCCATACGATTTTACCTGGGCTATTGACTCCCTTCTCGACACCACTTTCTTCTCCCAGCACGCGTCTCAGCCCCTCACCGATGAGGATACCACGTCGCTCGTCTCTCTCGGTAAACGATGGAAAGCGCACGTCGAATCAGGACGTTTCAAGCTTTCTATACCGCCTGACACCCCCTTAGGCAAGGCTCCTGCTCTGGGTGGATTCTGGACAACCCAATATGCTTATCAGGATTTGCCCGCTATGGCATCGGACGTTTTGGAAGAACTTCAAAAGTCTGATTTAGTCATCTTCAAGGGTGATTTAAACTACCGAAAGTAAGTCGGGTCTCTTCTATTGTTGATTAGAAGCTGACTTGTTCGCTTTAGGTTGATAGGTGATGCGTGGTGGCCCATTACTACACCATTTGATGAAGCCATTGGTAGGTCTCCGTTCATGCGTGTTTTAGTCTACGATACGAGAGCTCATGTGTTCCTTCTAGGCCCTTTGGCCGGTCAAATCACTTTGCTCAGTTTGAGAACCAACAAGGCCGACACCATGTGAGTTGATGTACTTGACGTCCCATACTAGACTGGCAATGCTGATACCACAACCAGTGCTGGGTTAGATGAGGGTATCGCTGAGAAGCTCGATAAAGAAGAACCTGATTGGCGCGTGTCTGGCAAGTGAGTGGTCTTTAACTTTCTTTATTCATTGCAATGAAGAATGAGCGTGTTGATGGACATTTCTAGGTACGCCGTGGTAATGTTTTCGAAGAGGCGTTGAAGTAGGTCATGAAGATCATAACATAAACGTCAATCTCGTTGATCGACTGTATGCATTTCTGCATGATCTATCGTTCATTCCATGTTCATTTCGGCGAATGTCCTTTCTTAACTCAATCCTACATCTGTTCTCAGTCCCATTCCTTTCTTCTACTCAAGCTGAATCCGCTCCATCGCCCGGCGCAATTGGCGGTGACCAAGCTGGAGAGGGCTTTTTACGTCCAGACGACGTTGGTGTGGTCGGTCTCGACATGATAGCACCCATTGTTCCAGGAATCGGGGGAGGGGTGAATGGTCGATGGTTAGACCCAGACGTATTCTTGGGTGAAGCTGATGTCTGTGATAAAATAGGTGGCTGGGAGTGAGAACCTCTCCGCCGCCTTGTAGTTGGAGTGGCGTGAATATCCATGGGGAAACTGATAAACACCAGCTTACCCGTAGGTTTATCTAATGATAGACTGAGATTGATCGAACTGGCTGTGGCCGGTGCTTGTGCTAAACTTGTGGTTGTACTCAATTGGAGAGGACTTGTCGGGTGGTGCAAAGAGGTTTTGGGCGACCGCTGGCGAATAGTGACCTGCCATTTCATCTCTTCGTTATCTGCTCGATCATCCAAGCAAGTGATCTTAACTTCATAACCCCTATCAGGACCATTACCAGACGGTCTCGTTATGGATTTTGAGGGCCTTGTTGCATGAGGAATGCAATAAGGATTTGAGAACCCAGTCTCTCCTTCGGAAGATGAAACTCCGTCGATGTCAGAATTGGTCGAAAACGAACGGGCCACTGTGCGGTTGCGGTTAGAAGAGGTTCTCTGCTCAATTTGAGGAGAATCATCTAACGCCTTGGGCTTTTCTCCATTTTGAACAGGCCGGGGCGGTGTAACGGTACTTGCCATTGGATGAGAAGGCGGGACAGGTATGTTATCTACCGATAAGGAAGTATTGTGACGCAGCCGACCTGTAGAAGGTTTACGCTTAAGCCATTCAGTCGTTACAACAGGTACACGAGGTAATTGAGATTGGTTGAGAGGCCGTGGGGATGCACGACAAGAGGCTGGAGAGGGTGAGGGGGAGATTGGCCTGAGATATCGATTATTTGAGGAGTTTACATTCGGCTTATCTACCCCTGTAAGAGTATGGCAGATGCTCGGGGGAGTCTCCGGCCTTTGTTGACGCTGCATGTGTTGCGCAGCCCGAGGAGATTGAGGCATAGAACGGCGAGGAGGGGAGAGGGGGGTGGGATAGACGATAGGAATGGCTGGTAACGGTATTTTGCTGAGCTTGCAAGGAGTCGGCGGACGGCCGTGCAACGCCATGCCATTAATCAAGGCATCTTGATCGTCGGCAGTTTTAGCATACACGTCTGAAATTTGAGTCAGAAGATGCTTGGCAAATCGTCAGTTTACGTACCAGGCTTGACATCTGTAGCTAGCCCTAAAGTGCCCATACTCTCAGATAATCCGAAGACATCGTCAGCAATGACATTCTCCATGGCCTCGGACGGAGTCGGCGCTCGCGCAGTGGCGTCTCCATGCGTCTGCCTCGAATAAATCCAACCTGCTTTTTTGGATGACGATAAAGGTCCGTCACCAGGATTGCCGTCGCGGGATCGATTCTCACTATTAGATCTACTAGGAAATATTCTGGCCCAATCCTTTTGATTGTTGCTGCTCTCCGACTCCTTCTCGATTTCACTAGCATATCGTTTCGGAGAGAATCCTAACTGGACGCCAAAAGAGCTGGAGCTGCTGGCAGTAGGTAACGACTCGGTATCGCTCAAATGATTATCTTGTGCATCTGTCCTTTTGGAGTTGATACTCGGTTTGCGCCGAAGAAGCCATGAGGGATGATATTTGGACGTCGGCGAACCAATAATGGACGATGTCGATGGGGTTGACTGATGATTTGGCACCGCTATTGAAGCAGATGACTGGATAGCAGAGGGTTTATCTCTTTCCTTCTCGCCCTTTTTGAAAGTTATATGGGGAAGAACCATGATGGCAGGAAGAATATTACCATAATATTCCAAGTCAAACAGCAGACAGTTAAATTATTATGCCACCGGGCTACAAATAAAGATGATGCGATTAGCCATCAATCAATGTTATTGCCGGTACCTTGTTCTTGTCACCGGGTAATTAGCCCCTCTTCTCACTTTCGGAACTCTGTACAAAGCTCACTACAAGTTGAATGCTGGGAGAACCGATTTTTGATGAGATGTCAACGCGACAACAATAAGAACAAGGTCAACAATCAACAAGAGAAGACAACAGCAGATAAATATTAACGCGTTTAATTGCTTGCTCGCCATCTTACATGACGCGTACGTGTACCCTTATGCCGCAAACAGCGAATCAGTAAACGTCCCACCCGTCGACCGTCATCGTCATTCGCCACACTTCAACTTAGGCCCTTAACAAGACGGACATGCAATCTGAGGACTCAGAAATGGGGTATTGTTGGTGGACGCATCATTATTCTTGTCCTGACGTGTCAACACTCGACATGAGCAGGAGGAAGGTGATGACGGACGTCCAACGAGAAATCGCAATGACCAAAGGGCCGGAACAGCAAGGGCCCAGAAGCAACATGAGCAAATCTTATCGAGTTAATTTTCCGAACCTGCGTTCCAGAACTCAGCAAATAGATGACTTTAAGCTTCAGGAATGTCAGCGGAGTCAATGAAGTCAAAGGGAGGCTCAGCTTTTTTTATTTGGGTCTAAAAAAGTTAAGAATCTAGACCCTGAGCTTCAGGAGTCAGGGGGATTTTGACGGCCGTTATTAGTGCGTTTTGTTTGTTTGATGCTGTTTGCTTGTTTGTTCCGTTCCGCCGTCCCAGCTTTAATTATGGGTAATAATAATAATGCAATATTTAACGCGTGCTTCCGTCAACATCTCACTCGGAGCCTGGACATTGGAAAAAAATTGAAATGTGAATCCGATCTTTGGCACTTGGCAATGTAATGAATGCTGCAGCATTTTCTTGGCGTAGACCGCTGATAGTCCTCCAAGTGTGGACCGGCAACTTGCAGACACCATGTTCAAGGCACATGATAAGTATCATTTCAAAATAGGGACTAAACAATTATACATATATATAATACATCCTACCCAGGTCTATCTATACCAAAGAGGAACACTAAATGAACAATCGTCATCAACAGGTCGTTACTAACGTAAAATATCAACAAGATGTCAAAACTATATTATTGTCGTGTGTATGCTGGATATGCCGTGCTTCATAAACCCAAAAAATGCGCGATAAAATGAAATATGTTGGAGAAGAATCAAGGAGTTGAGAAACACAATGTAAGGCCGCTAGCTGTTATTGAGCATATGTGGTCGGTGCGGAATTGTAGGTAAACAAAGAAGAGCCTTTGATATGAACATCGGTAGAACGTTGGTTGTGCTCATATTCGAACGTTGCTTTGGGAACGTATTCCCAAAATTGAGGAGATTGCGGCTGGTGAGCGAATGTAATACATTCGTCGGGGATGAGATTGGGTGTCGGTGGTAATGATTCCCCGTTGGATGAGGTGGTAGGGGAAAGACAAAGAGGGTATCGTGGTGAATCGGAATCGCTTCGCAACGACGGAGTCTCCAGGTCATCATCATATGCAAAGAGCTCTTCTTGCTCCGACCAGCTGTCGTCTTCCTTTGGAAGTGACAGCAAAACGGGAGGCTGCGTCGCGGCAATCTTCTGCTGGGCGGAAATGTGGGCATGACGAAGCTCGTCCACTGACATGCTGAAAGTCTCGACCTTCGAAACAAGCTGACGCAGGACAGGTAGAGTAATGCGCTCTTCAGGGTGCACCGTGAATATCTGGGTGAGGATGTAGAGACACTCGTCGGAAACAGGAAGGATTTTACGGAGGAAATGGGGGTCAGCCAGGTAAGAGTTGAACGATTCATCGGAAGGAGAGGCAATTCGCCAAGGGTTGCGCCCGCAAACAAGATTGACGAGAATGACGCCGAGGGACCAAATATCGCCGGAACGAGTAGGATAGGTTTTGTTCTCGGGGAACCAGTCTCCAAGACATTCTAAGGCAAATGAGCATGCCGTTTAAAGCAAGTTAAGAGGAAGGGAAGACTTACCAGGTGCGATGTAAAAAGTCGAACCACAACCAAACTCGCTCGAGCGCTCCTCTGACGTCGCCAAACCGAAGTCACAGATGCGTACTCGGGTACCGTCCTGAGAGCATACTATGTTCTCAGGCTTAATGTCACGATGACTGATACCGAGAGAGTGCATCCAGGTAACTCCATCAAGAAGTTGTAGGAAGACATTGCGGATGAGTTCATTGTCGCCGACATACTATGGTGGCCATTAGTCATGACCACAAACCATGATAGAAAAGTCCACTCACTCTTTTCTTGTCGGTAATCATAGAGAAAAGGTCTCCTTCATCTCCGTAGTCCATGACAACATAGATATAATCACCTTCTTCAAATATTCTGTCCATCGTGATGATGCTGGGATGCCCTGACGCGAGACGGTGAAGACCCATTTCTCGCCGTTGAAAGTGCTTTTGACGCTCATCAAGACCGCTTCTTCGCATGCATTTGATCGCCCGGTATACAGGTTGCGGATATCTTGAGTCAACGGCGAGATAGACGACACCGTAGGCGCCAGTACCGATAACAGCAACGAGCTCGATATAACCACCATCAATGAACTGCGGTGATCCACCGGCAACGTGTAAAGGGTTGGCGGACGTTGACATGGCGAAACGGACAGGGACAGAGTGGCTTGAGATGCTGTAGTAGCCGCAGCCGTTGGAAGAGCCGATAACGGCTTATGAAGGAGAGACGTAGAGAGAGGGGGGATAGACTGATTATAGGGCAGGATATACACAGCGACAAGCACGCCGGATGGTAGTAGTATTTACGAATGGGGCCAATAAAAGTGTAGAGATGTTGATGGGTGATGAAGGGGGTGTTGAGAGCAGTCAACGTCTTCAAGACCTGTGGTGATAGGGGAGACAAGAGTTGTCAAAGTAGTGATGGATGAGAAGAAAGAGAACGGAAACAGGAGTAATAGGGCAGCTCTTCTACTTATTTAGGGAGCAGGGATCTTATGCTTTTCGACTACTGAAGGTTGCAGGTTGCAGATTGCAGAATTCAGGGTAAGTCATATCAAGGTACAAACGGGACTCAAAGGCGGAACGTCGGAGGCGACGAAAACGCCAAAAAAAAAAAATCATCTATATTAGCAGAAGGGACGGCGAAGAGCGACAACAGCGAGCACACCACAAAAGTGGACAAGTCGCACATCCCTGCTACGAGTTAGTTCTGATTTCCAATAGTCGGGGTCTTGAGTCTCCAAGCATTCCATCAAGAGATAGCCAGACTTTCCAAACGTACGGAATGCGAACTACCGTAACGTAAGAAGTAACGTGAACGGATGCCCTTCATCCTCCATGACCCCTGTGCCATCGACGTCAAATGAGAAGCGCAGAAGTAGCGCAATCATGGAAAGCAAATGACGGATGACGGCCAAGAAAGGTCTGTCAGGCACGTTTTTGGTTTCTCTGGTTACCCTGTCTACGTTTTAAGGATCCTTTAGGGACCGGGGCTCACTGATTAGATTCAGGGGTTTTAGTCCAGGTTTCAAGATCCCCAAGACCACGCCAGCCGGGAAAGGCAGATGGCAGAATGCCCGAGGCTGGAGACCTTATTACAGACTAATAAACAGCGGAATTACGTGCATGAAAAGGGTCTTATTTAGTCAGCTCGCGGCTTGCGAATTACGGGTTCAAATGCTTCTTTGCCCACTTGCTTAATTTCAAATCTTTTCATTACTTCTTTGCTTGGGCTCGCTTCCTGAGTGTATATCAATGTTCACTTACAAATTTACAATTTACGTTTTATTAGCCAAGTGTCTTTTCCCCAACTTCCGTCGTTCACGTGATTTCATCTCCATATCCGTCAAGTCTATCTTGCCTGTTCCTCGTTCCTCATGTTCAAAAGGTCTTACTTCGATCTTTTTAATAACTGTTTGTTCTTCTTTCGTGTTCTCTGGTCCTGTGGTTATTGTTTACGATTTCTGAAGCGTCCATTTCATTGTTCTAATGTTATCTTCGATTTTCATCATCGTTGTTTGCGGTTCCTTCTCCGTGGCATATCGCAATTGAATGATACATGACACAAGCCGCCTTACCTTCTCTCGTCATCCTAACTTAGCACGGTGTAAGAACAAATGGGAGGCGCCTAGTCAGCAGCTGGCAACTACGTACTTACAAGGTATTAACTGCTTCTACAATATGGTGTACACATTGTAGTAAGTCTGTATTCTACATGCTCTATGATAGAATTCGCGGTGTCTGACCAGGTCACGAACCCGTAAGCTTTTCGTCTCCGTTCGGGTGCTTCGTCCTGTGTATTGTGTGTACATACTGTTTCACCGTAAGAGCCAATAACATTAACCTTATTCAACGTTCCGTATTTCATTTGCCATACAGCAGCAGTACTTGGTAAGGCTTGTTGCCAAATGATGCATGTTACAACCGCATGGAAAGTAGTCGACAGAACGTGAAGAATAGTCCATGAAGAAAAACAGTGATGCAGTTTGAATCCTCATGCACCTAGCCTTCATTTCTACATCCTGCTGCAGCAGTGCTGCTTTCCTAATCCGATTGTTCGAAGTTGTTTGAATACCACATGTCGGATACAGTACCAAGAAATGAGCGCAAACAACCTGGCTGGGAAGATCATCTATTACATCCGTTACTGTTATTAGATCAACAAGCAAGGCGAACGTGACTGCAGCAAAGTGCAATGTGAGGCCTGAAGGCCAAAGTTCAGAAACTAAGATTCAGCACAGTCGAGGGTTATTTCGTTGGTTCCTTCCATCCTTCTTCGCTTCTATAAATAATCTGATCGGTTTTCCTTCATTCTTTAGCTTTTTTTTCCTTTTTCTTACCGGAGACGCGTGGGATAAACCTTTCATCATGGTTTGCCTCCTAATACCAATATTCTCGCTGTATTGCTTCATGCACTATTATTGCATTGTTCCTTAGGCCTTATGTCTGATTGTGGATTATGGATTAATGGATCGTAGACTGAGGCATTGCACAGTAGGAGAGGAGAGAGGGGGGAAGGCAAATCATACATCAACCACCAGGCGCGAGGTATGAAAAGTAGGAGAGTTTTCTAGAGTTCCAGCCAGATGAGAGGGTTGTGATAACTCTACCGTCGCCGTCCGAAGGAGAGGATAATAATACCATGGTATCATGGATAATGAATAATACAGCACAGCCCCATCGAGGAAAAAATCTTGAAAGCTCACACACTATTTTAACATATGAACGTCAAAATCACGCAGTCATCAATTGATTGGTTCTTTGAACCTTGTTGAGACGAGACGTATCAAACTTGAATTTCCTTTGTTCTTTCGGGTTCGAGGAAACCGCTTTACGTACAGTTAAGACGGAGCAGCTCGAACCGGCTGATATCACAGACCAAATTTTCATTGGCGTCTTTTTAGACATCTAACGATACACCTGGTACTTCAGATCTATAATTCCAAACCTTTCTTCAACGGAACACAGAATGGCAAAAGCAAAAAGCAATGGGTAAGGAACAAAGATAACAAGCTTCAGCGTTCAACGTTTACTCATTAATCACGCAGATGAAGAAGGCGCAAGGGTCGTGCCTGAGGATGATAAGTGAAATGAACGTGGCGATCCACGGATCGAGTCTGGCAATTTCTGGTGGCAAATTTGACTGGAAGGCTATGAAGAGGGCAGGACCGGGATCAATGATGGGGACTGCTGCTATTCTTTCTGCGAAGTCTGGAGGAGCTTTAACATATACGAAGATCTACAGTGGCGAGATAGTCCACGGATTTTTTCCAGAATTTCCATTACTATGATTATTAGACCCCGCCATTATCAAGATAACCCGCCATCCGGGCGCCCTCGCTCCATCTACGTACGTATATAATAAACACCATCAATGCCATCTCTTTCTTTCACCAATTCGTTCCCCTTAGTCCACCTTCATCAACTGACAACTTACCTCGCTATCTAACTAGATAAGCCTCATGCATCTGTCCCATGTGCTCAACACATAAATTGTAGCGATTTCCGGCTCGCCTGAAGTGCTTAAAACGTCGCGAAAGATAAAATGGCCGGATGTCCTGAAGGTTGATTGTTAGGAAAAATAGTAAGACATGGACGATTTGTTGGCTGCTTATCAGTGTACTTCTATAGGTGTACGTTCTACTACTTGTGCAAAGGTGGTCAAAGAGTGTGGAGATATATGAGAGGCGGTGTCCCACCATTATATGGATGGCCGCCCGAGTGGTTGTCTTGATCATGGCGGAATCTTTTGTATGGGATATCCTTTCTCTGGAGGAAAAATTCCGTGCGAACTACTATCTCACCGCCGTATTAACCATCATAAAGATCACTTTCTGAACAAAAACTTGGGATATTGAAAAATTTCGAGGTTCAAGCGAGGAGCGACGGGCCGGCAATTTTGAGGTTCATCCCCGGCGTCGCCATCACCTTATTAGCGTGCATAGAAATGCGAAAAGACACTACTTCATTATTGCATTTGTTGCCCAAAAAGAAGCGTCAACCTAGGTTGTTAACTCCATCCTTGTTATTATGACTACCACTTGACGGCCAGTTCTTCTCTTTTCAGTCCAAACCCCGATCATTCGACACCCATTCTCCATTGGATATCCGCCTATATAATATTTGCAGCTTCCGCTTCTCAAGCATAACGAAAATATCTTACTGCGCCACTTATCAACGACGCCTAATATATGCTTGCAGTTCTTCCGATTATTAACAACGGCAACCATTGTTTCAACGTGGGTGCACCTATGCGGAATACATTCTAGCAGGCTAAATTCTTGTCACGTTCATTGGTACTACAAGAGTGAAGATGAACGACGTCGCTTGCGCTGCCTGCTTCATTTGATCATAAGGCATAATTCATCGGGACAAATGTAGTAATACCAAAGGCTAGATGCTGGCCGACAAAACCAATAGCACAAGTTGTCAACTGTACCGGTAGGACTATGAGGACATGACTATTACATACTTCTGCAGGTTGCGGTCTCGTAATACTGCATTTGTGCTCATGTGTATATAAGCTTTGAGTGGAGTACCATTTGTCCAATAGCGTGTGTTGCTATTGGCAGATAAATGAAGTGACCAACGAAAGGAGCCACAAAAATTCCTTCCAAAGCTAGCTCCTTTTGGTAACTTGCCGGAGTCGCACCTCAGCTTTTTATTATTATAGGGCCCTCTGATGCGGAATGCGTAAGGCTCCCGATGAAGCTCTACGAGCAATTCAAGGATGCGAACCGGGGAATAGAAAAAAAAAAGACGTAAGACGACACATCAGCACACCTGAAAGTGATCGTCATCGACTGGTTGACAGAGTGTGATAACCTAAAAGTTTGCAACCAATGAAGTCTCCGCCTCCGATCTTTTGAGTGCTGTATGTGAGGTGGGCAGATCAGTGACGATGACACGGCCGAATGCGGAAGCAGTTCGGCCATTCTCTTGATCATATATTACGGAAAATGGAGAGTTTCAGGTGACATACTCTATTTTGGTAAGGATAAGAGGCAGGAAGGGAAGGGGCTCGACACATGCCCCTCACCGACCTTTGGGCCTCGTAGGGAAGGAGAGGCATAGTCGTTCCAAGCAATGCTGCGCTGATCCAGAATCCAAATTTACTCCACCTCCCCGACCCAGCTATCACCTATCATCATCTTCTTTCCCGTCCTTCTACGCCGTATTGCCACAACTACTTGTATCTACAGCACAATAGTGGCGGTGTGCTGAGATAAGCCCGCAACCCGAGCTGTCGTATACCCCAAAGAGGAGTGCGCACAGCTGAGTTATTAATTGCTCACCGTCGATGGTGATCACATGATGAGTAATCGCGGGGCGATGACTGTTGCCGCTACTATAATAATAATTGCCTTCCTTGCTACAACATGCTAATAAAATATACCCACACTACCATAATAATCGTCTTTAGAGGATCTAAAAGGATCTATCGTAATAGTCTAAAAGAATCCATTGTAGTACGACCATTGCTTTGCACAGTCCTTCGTTTCATGCACTCAGCGATCTGGTGGGGAATGCGGCCGCTGGGCCGTCAATCATTATTTATCCATCGTCGTCGATTCATGCTTGATTTGGCTGACGACCAAATTTCTTGCTTATGCTCGATACGTATGAAGGATGTCATCAAGAAGGGCCACGGGGCCGGTTATTGCAGGCTATAAATTGGATGCACTCAGTGGAAAAGCTCGGTCTTCTTATCCTGATTCTTATCATCATGTGCCAGACACCCGAAGAATAAACGAGTGAGCAACCACGGAGGAGATTCGCCAGTCACCTGGCAGTACCACCAGTAGTATATTAATTAAGTTCCACATTGTGAACCCGTGAGCCCAAATGCATATGTGTCATACTTCATCATACCGCCGGCGTCGTATAGTAAGCACTGCACTAAAGAATATACTATATGGTGTTGGCTGTGTTGATTGAACCCCTCAGAAAAACTTCATTGTGGCCATCTCATTCAAAGCGGTTTTAATGAATTCCTGTGATAATAATGTTCCAGATTGATGAGAGTCACACGTCTCTTGAAAACTACATGTACGTAATACAAAGCAGGTGTATTACTTCTCTACAATTTGCCACTCTATGCTACAGAATAACCGATGCCGTATCTCCCGATGATCAAGCGAGCTCCTTGCTCCGCGGCTACCAGTCAAGAGTGGAAATTGAGGACCGGAATCAATGCATCATCCTGTTCCCTCTCCCCGCGCCCCTAACTCTTTCGAACGGCAAAGCCATACTACAAGCCGCAGTCATGCAGAATATCGCTGCAGAGGTGAACACCGGAAGGGAAGGGGTTATTGTTAAGAGGAATCCTGCTGAAACTGGGGCGATGACGCCAGTGCTACATGAGGGTTGTCAGTAATTCTCATTTGGAGCAAGAGAACGCAAGGACGTACAGTCGACTAAGAGCCGCTGATGTGCCGCATGCTGTTCCTCTTATAGAAGTACCAAAAGTTTCCGGCGTCATACCATCTACGTCCCGCCTGTATCAGCCGATGTTTTATGCGGAACACCCTCTCAACTCACAAAGGACGGCATACATAGCAGTAGCAGCGGCGGAAATAACCATCGAGCTAATGACCACAGCCCACTTTTGTTCTACGCGGATGAACGCAAAAGTCGAGAGACCAGTGCACAGTGTACATATAGCTAGGGATTTCCGTCGGCCTAGTCGAGTTTGAACCATCCACGCACCGACCTAAGAGAGAAAAATCAGCTCCGTCGGGGCTGTAAGCCTGGGTAAAGCACTTACAACTGAACCCGGACATCCGGCCACTGTCGATCATTTGGATTAGCTCCGCAATATGCGTAGTACGCTGATAGAAAAACGTACGAGAGTAGAGAACAAAGTCACCGAGGGCTTCTTTGATAGCTGCATCGCCGTGGCCTTTCGCCCGACTTTCCAAGACAGCCGGCAGCCACACATTGAACATAGTGTACGCTGTGAGAATGTGCAATTAGCAGAAGAGGGATATCATGGCTCAGAGTCACTCACCGTACGACATTGACCCCCAGATGATCCACATCAAGATGACTGTCCTTCTCCATTGGGGTACGAATAGCTTGGCCATTTGAGCTATCCAGCTTTTCCACCAGACTACAGGTGTTTTTTTCCATCCATTGACTTGAGTCTTTAGCCGATCATTTGATCTATTGCTCATATCGGCGTCAACGCCATCGTTATCCACTGACTCGCCCTCCATCAGCCCTTCCCTTTCTTCTTCAAGTCCCTCAGTCTGAATGAATGATCGTTCAAACACATCATCCTCGTCCTCTTTATAAAAGGATGATCCTTTTGGCACAGGCTGACTCTTCATTTTTCTCTCAGTATCGCTCTCCACACCTCCGTAAGAAACGCCGTCTTCGTCTCTGGATGGGGAAGCAAATGAGCTGCGCCTCGTACTAGGTTCAACGGCAGAGCACTCTCGGCTCTGTACGTCCGCACGCTGAATGTTGATTGTGTGGTCATTGAAATCGGCAATGGTTTGTAAGGCGACGATAGCCTCTCGTTCTCGCCCGTTTGAGACGAGGTATCGGGGAGATTCTTGAAGTTTGAAAAGAAACCATCGTGCGAGAGCACATACGAGGTTCTTGCGATCAATGTCAGCGCCGTCGTCAAGCAAAGTGTGATATTGTGGTGAACTCACAAAAAGCCCCAAAACAAATAACACTCTTCGCCATCCGTCATTCTCATGTTCGTCGATACCACAGCCATCATAGGTTCCGCAGCTTGCACCGGGCAAGAACACGAGACTGATCACGGAAGAAAGAACAGCGCCAAAGGAGAAGAAAACGGAAAGCAAAGTGAGGAGATACTGTTTACTATATGGTAGATTTTCGAGGAACAGCGTGCCGTCTGTCGGCATAGAGCCGCTATGACAAGTGTGTGAGCTCGGCCAGTCAGAATAGAGAAATCTTTTACCCTACTGCGCTACCGAGACAGAACATCCAACAGCAGAGTATCGTAAAACTGGGACTGAAACTGGCACCAATACCGAAGACTCCTGTGAGAAACAAAGTGGCATTGAAGGGCATTGTTCGACCTAGTAGATCAGACACAACTCCCCAGCCGACAGCACCGATCATCATCTGTACGTTCAACAACATTAGCTAATCTTCTACCTCTGGCTGTCCAGGGAAGAACTTACTCCGGCCATGGTTGAGGCCGATAGAAGGCCGACTACTTTCGATGAGAGATTGAAATGTACTTGTACTCTTGGTAATATCACAGCTAGATCGCACGTTTATGAGCTCTTGGACGACTGGCGGTACTGTAACCGTACCAATGCATTGCAATGCCGAGTTGTCACTCATCCAGCCGAACCCGCATAGAGCCTACAATCAATTCAGTATTGCATCTTTCTAATATATGAGATCTCTCACAAGTAGTCTCCAGTGATAAGCACCTACGACAGGTCAATCACACCTTTTTCCTCAAACAACCCAAACGTACCAAACCCCAGAGTTTCCAGCGTCTCCTCTAAACCCCTTTCCCTCTGCTCTTCCGCCAAAGCAACATCATCATCCACACCCAGCTCATCTCTCAGCTCTTGTTCTTCATCATCATCCTCTGGTTCTAGTCCGAGAGCATTCTCCGCTACTGATCGGAAGGAGGCTATACGTTTGGGCGCTGACGGTGATGATCCCCGCCGAGCACGGCTAGGATAGACGTAGCTGCCCTGTTTGGAAGATGGCGGCGGTAGCATGATATGGCTTGGAGAGAGGAAATATGTCCTTTATTACAAGTGATCCGTGATATGTATAACTTATGTATTATGACGGGCGCAGAACGAAACCGACGACCAGTGCTTCGATTGTTGTCTGGTGCCTGAAATTCCGTCGAACTTCGATGATAACGACGAAACATCGCAGTCATGATTTTCCAACGATTTCATTTCTTCCGAGGTTTCGATCTCTCTTCTCACCATCCCGAACTCTCCTCTTCCCAAACAACGCCACCATGACCACATTGGAATAGTATTTAAACAGGATGGTCTCTTCTTCACGTTCCCCAAGTCCGAAAGTTCCCCAATGTCCCAATGGACTCTTCCACTTTCCCTCTGACTCTGTTCTCGTCACAGATGCGGATGAGGACGTGAGTCTCCCATTGATATTGGGCGAAGCATATCTGGCGCTGATCAAAATACTTGGATTTGTAAGGTGATGGAAATCTACATGTACCTCGCAACCATGTCCGACAACACGGATAAACAAGACATCAGTAAAAGCTCTGAAGGACTCGGGTATCTCGATTTGACTCAATCTGTCCTTGAATTGCAACTTGATCTTACAATTGCGTCAACAAAATCAGTAGAAGAAGTTGATTCTTATCATCAGCGGAAAGATGCGAGGTCGAGAGGGAAGAGGGGGAAGAAGAAGGGGATTGAGAAGAACAAAGAGGTGCAAAGTGTCGAAGTCCGGCTACAGCAGGATCTGACAGCTTTGAAGGGGCGTAAAGGTGATACAGGTGAGTTACTTTCAGGATTGTAGACTTGTTAATTGACTATGAATCTACCAAATGAAGGTAGTGTTCTCTGGCGAAGCTCGCTCTATTTGGCTCGCCACATCCTATCTCAGTATTACCACCCATCCGCCGAGATTACTCCTCTATTGGACCCGTCATTGCTAAAGTCGAGCCGCATACTAGAGCTCGGATGTGGTACAGGTCTGCTGGCCGTTCTATTGAGTAGGATATGCGGACAATACACCGCATCCGATAGGTTGGAGAATCTCAAGCTCGTTCAGCGGAATATCGAGCTGAACGGTTTGACCATCGGCAATGGTAAAGTCAACACTCTCGGTTCTTTGCAAAAGTCGGTGGAACTGGAAGAGATTGATTGGGTGCAAGTGTCTGAAGATGGCAAGAAACGAAACTCCCGCCCTGAGCCGGAAAGAAACCATGAAGAGTACGATCTTGTGCTTGCAGTGGATTGTATCTACAACGAAGCGCTCGTACCCCCTCTTGTCGATACCTTCGCTCGGTATTGTCCTATCGGTGGACGGACGATGGTCTGGGTGGTAGTAGAGTTGCGCAGTGCGGACGTTGTGAGTCAGTCTCATTTCACGCAGATAAATATCAGTATACAAGGAATATCTGACGTCTGATCTTTCTTCCCCCTTTTTAAATCTAATTCCTTGTTATAGATGACCACGTTTCTGGACAGCTGGTTGCAAGACTCGAGTGGTCCATGGACGATCGTTCGATTGGGCGAGGATGCTATGGGGGATTGGGATGGGAAGAGACCACGGTGGGCTGGATGGGTTGGGTGGCGGTGAGACTCGCTTTATTGCAGATAGTAGGAAGAATGCAACGGTGCTGTAGCACTTCTCATTTATTTTTTACTCGCAGGACGCCATAAGCAATGCGCCATGCACAGCAGCGCGCACAGTGAGCGCGTCAGACATGTTCCAACGATCAGTGCCAGTCTTTTTTTTTTTAATTTTCCCCAAGCACCATCCATCGTTCACCACTTTTGCCGACCATCAGCTGTCACAGAACTACATGCGCTCTACTCAAGATACGGCGACCATGATCGCCAGTCAGTGTTCGAAACTTCTGCCGGCCGTTTATCGATATGTGGCTTGGAAAGATCCTTAAAAAGTCATGACGTGTATCGGATCCCCCCCCCGGTGGGTCACTGGCCGTGGGAAAAACGGACACGTAATGGACTTCAGGGAGGCGGAAGTGGCCCTAAAGAAAGCAGGAAAGAATCCGAGGTGTTTCTCCGCGGGATCCCTGACTCAGTGGCTGAAACGGTTGTTTCTCGTTTTTCGTTTCTTGTTTCTTGTCACTGATCCATCTTATCAGGAGCATCTGCATCTCCAATCGTCGTCCGTCGTCCCCACATCCCTACCAACACCTCCGCCCCTCCTCCCTTGCTTCTTGTCTTATTATCTTCTGTACTCGGTCTTCTCTTAGCTCTTCCGCTGTTCCCATCCGTTCGCCTGCAAAAAAGCTACGTGGTTAGCACCGCCTGCGCGTATCATACCCATCTTTGACTGTCCTTTGAGCCGGTCTCTGTCTCTTGAAAAGACATCCTTTATCCTCAATTGACTCCTTGAGGTAAGTTTGTCTAATTATCGAAGCGTCCACGAGATGCGATGCAAGTGTTACTGGTTGCTGATCGTGTGTTCTCTTCCCACCAATTCCGCTCATGTTACTTTTCCCATCTCAATCATCCCAACTCTTTTCGCACCTTCCGCTCGCATTTCTTCCCCTATGTCCGGAATATTGGACGATGTCTTTGGTGGATCAGACGTTGGCGCCGACGCCGATACTATCGACGATTCAGATACCATGGCCGACCGCGAGCGTACTAGTACCACGACGTCGATAACGTCCTCTAGCACTCGAGTAGCTACGTCTACCCTGTCTTCCAGTGCAAGGACGACAAGCACGACTTCTTCTGCCACTCAGAATCGAGCCACTCCCGTCACTAGCAGTGGGTGTTAAAACGCTGTAAATCAATAAGGCTTAATGTTAATATTTTATAGGCCGTACATCTTCGTCGTCTTCCTCGTCTTCATCCTCTAGCAGCTCTGCAAGGACATCTAGCCGCACCACCACTTCTACTCGTACTTCCACGACGAGCTCAAGGTCTGCGACAAGCACTACTTCTTCCAGGTTAACCAGAACCAGGAACACATCGACTCATTCGTCCACTCATTCGTCCACTCATTCATCTACTACTTCCTCAACTTCAAGCATTGTACCCAGCACCACTGCTAGCTCGGCCAGCTCTAGCGCTACGGCAACCTCGACTGTCGCTGCTGCTAATGTCAATGGCAACGGAAGCAGCTCTAGCTTGAGTGGTGGTGCCGTGAGTACATGACTCCCTCGATCACGCGCGATATATTGACAACTGTTATAGATCGCCGGCATCGTCATTGGCTGTATTGCGGGTATCGTCTTGGTTGCTTTATTGATCACTGCGGGTATCAGGAAGAAGTCTCGAGCGGAGCGAGCCAAGAGGAGGAGTTCCGTATTCGACTGGGGTACCCCCGCCGGTATGGAGAACATTGAGACTTACGAAAAGCCCCGTGTAAGTCTTTCCCACTGCCTCACTCTTTGTAAACCGTTCTCACCATCTTGCCTTCTGTTTAGTACGATCCTCCTTCTGAATCCTTTGCCATGGCCGACGCAAACAACAGCCCTCAGCACGTTTCATACGCGACCAATGACTTTGCCGTTGCTCCCCCTGCTGCCGAAAGGACACAGCCCTTGTCTTACGCGGAGCGACACAACCCTCAATACTCTTACCGTAACAGTTTCCAACCCGTATCTTTGGTCCCTGATCTTCCTCCAGCCCAACCTCGAGCTCAAGCTCCAGCTCAAGTTCAGGGTCCTTTCCAAGCTGAGCCTCAGCAGAGTATGGCGGGTGTTGGCGGTGCCTCAGGTGCAGCCGGTGTAGGAGCTGCTACTGGGGCAGTGGCGGGGTCAGGAGCCGCAGCTGCTGCCGCAGGCCCTCGAGGCGTCACCGCCGGTACTTGGGTCAGCGTCAAGGTTGGCTTTGTCCGTTCTCTTGAGGATGAACTCCGTAAGTCCCTTTCCGACGATTTGTTAACCCCAGTGCATACAAGAGGCGATTTAGCACAGTGGCTGATGATCTATGTCCTTGTTTTAGCCGTCACCCCTGAGCAAAAGCTCTATCTTCACGAGGTTTATGACGATGGTTGGTCCCTCTGTGAGGATGAGGAGCACAAGAAGGGTGTAGTGCCTGTCAACTGTCTCCAGTCTCTGCATTAAGCAGGAAAAAAACAAGTAAGCAGTTCGTCATGGACAGCGTTAGTCGCCAGAGGGGGGAAGGATTCGTGGTTGTAGGCCAGATGGTGCCACAAGAATCCAATTGCGAAGGCCTTGCATTAGGGAAAATTCAAGATACAATTTTTTTTCTCTTGTCAAACGAACGGACTGTCACATCAAATTTCATCAGCTATCCTACTTAATTCTTTTCTGCAATACCGCCATGTGTTTGAACAAATGGACAATACAAGCATGATTAGCGTTATCTCTTTCTCTCGTAGTACTAGTCGGTAATAGTGTTACCCTTATAGTAGTGTCTTATTATCCTTGATGTATCGCTAAGTTTTTCTGAAAGGAGTTGTGTTTGGCTGGGTTAGGCTATTAATGAATTCACAGCGAAGCACAATGCTTCCAATGCCCGAATATGAAAGTCAGTGAGGCTGTTGCTGGGCCGCCATCATTCTCGTGAGTAGGTCCCTGTAGGTTCACGACGGTTATGATTATGGTCTGCGGGCTGTTCACTGACATGAACCATCCCATTTGTCCCTGAATTTCAAGGGGTGGGACCAGAATGGGGCAAAAGTTCGAAGAGGAAAAAAGGAAAGGCCATGTACGTATACCGTAGCTTGTGTTTATGGACTCTTATCACTTTTACAAATACTTCCGCCTTGCCTCCGATCCAACTTCCTATCGCTCAGCGCCCATTCTTCATCGCACAACGAACGAACCTCCTAACTACTTCTTCTTTCGTTCCTCTAATTCATCAACTTGCGTCCTTGCTTTCACCAGCTCAATGCTGACGGTCTTGTACATACCTAAAGATCCCCCCTCTGGCATATCCGGCCGCACTCCGACCCATTAGCCTACCTGTCGACAGGATTCGTACTAACGGTTGGAATACCCCTCCAACAATCCTCGGAACATGGTGTTGATGGTGTTTGAGAAGATGCTCTGACGACCCGATTGTCTGTACGCAAAGTCGTAGGATTTCTTGTGGGGTCTGTAGACCCCAAAGGCTCAGATCCTAAACTGGGTGTTATAGAGGTCTGGGAACGCTGCGACTCCCTGACTCGTAAGGAGACGTTATTCTTCATGTTCTTCACCATTTTCATGAGGCAACCAGCGCCCTTACTCGAGACAAAAATCTGCCAGCCTCATCTTGGGCGGGTGTCGTCGCCGTGTTCACGGACACCACGGTCGCCAGGGGAGTAGACCTTGAGGTCGTAGTCGACATAACGTAGGATACACGAGTCTCGCACCCCCAGGTGGTTCCTTCTCTTTGAATGAGAGTTAAACCAAGTTCACTCATCCAAGCAGGCAAACTTTTGACGTTCACAAACATCTTAACGCTGATACTCCCAAAAGTCTTTGGATAGAGGACTAACCAATTCATGGAAGGTGAGATGGTTCTTGACCGACTTGGCATAGGCGATGTGTTCCGGTGCTGAGAGAGTTTGGCCCGCTAGGTGAATGTTCTGTTTTACAAGGAGAAGCGGGTCGTGCCGGCGTCCATTTGTGAGACTTGGATAGATGTGTATGCCCGAAGGGCCTGTATCCACAGGAGGGAACAGGAACAGAAATATTTTTGTCTGATCTGTATGTTACACCAATATCCCACTGATTTGTTTTCGCCAGAGGGTGATCGGGGGGAATAGCAAGACTCCAAATTCTGTCGAACAAAGGGCATCTACGACAGCGTCAGGCATCCCCCTGAATCTACGTCTCGTCCTCTAACAGAATGACATAACCTCTCACTTCCTCTACAAATGCAGGGATCGTGTCAAGGTTGAGAGCCACGGTGCTAGGGCAAGCCATTTGTCATTCAGCTGTAGTGATCCAAATGATCGGGGTGTTCGGGAGATTAAGGAAAGTCAGGGGGGTTATAGGTGGGTGCATCTGGCCATACAGCTGGGTGCGTACAGTCCGATAGCCAGACCCACCCCCCCTTCAATCATCCCCAACCTCTCGAAACCCCGAGGCGCTTAATCATCTGGAAGCTAAGTGCCCAGCTTGAGGACCTAATGTTCATGCGAGAAGATATTATCATCAACATATACGAGGGCTTGCGTTGAAAGGGCTAAGGGGATTGACGGAGAAAGTCGGAAGAGTGGAGGCGGAGCGTAGAGAGGGGAGGGCCAAAAGCGGTCAATCCTAACGAACACTGCGAAATGGGCCCAAGGATGTGCTTATCCCCAAACGAGGTCTGAAACGTTCCCCATATGCCTAGAAATGGTTGTTGTTGCTGGAAAGTCGAAAAGGTTCAATGAGAAGACGTTTGATACCGCTTTCCAAAACCTCCCTATATGTTGCTGGGTCCATCCATGAATTATGGGGGACGGCGATGTTGCCAAGTGTCGTGCGGGAGGGCACTGTCGGACGGAATATCGATACGTTTGGAGGGATGGACCTGAGATCGGCTCATAGACTTGGACGAGATGTATGAAG
Organism: Cryptococcus neoformans H99; assembly: GCF_000149245.1. Classification (NCBI taxonomy): domain Eukaryota; kingdom Fungi; phylum Basidiomycota; class Tremellomycetes; order Tremellales; family Cryptococcaceae; genus Cryptococcus; species Cryptococcus neoformans. The sequence goes on from NC_026751.1 coordinate 155,576, forward strand.
ATGAGTAGAATAGCTATACAAGATCATCATCCATCTCGCTCTTGGTTGGGGATCTCCCAACTCTCAAACATCTCCGTGCTTTTGTATGTATCTACGCTACAAGCTCCTTCGGACCCCTAGATCCTAATAAGCTTACTCTGGAAACTTCCGTTCACTCCTTTTCGCTTCTCTGATGACTAACCTCCATCCATCCGTCCATCCATCCATTCTCCCCCACCAGATCCCAACTAACTTCAGTCCTAAACACGCCCCGAAAATAACTAACTAATCGAGTGAATCGGCCCATGACGATTATTTCGTTTTTCGGCTTGCGCGGCCACAGAGGATGTTTTCGAATTAAAAAACGGTAGCAATCCATCTTATTTGTTTATCGACGTCAGCCAATTCGACTTTCACTCTGCTCGAAAAAACCCCTCCCCTCCCAAAAAAAAAGGATGTGAGTTGAGGTAGTACTCCGTCGGCGGCGGGGGACGAGGAGCGATGAATGTAGTGCTTTTTTCGTCGTTTGTACCCGGCTCGGGAACGTAGAGAGGATGGGTCGGCCGTATCACACGAGCGCTTAGAGCCTTTTGTCCCCGTCCCCACTTTTGACCAGACCTAGTCAACCTGATAAAATCTCACGTAAACCAAACTGTGCGTTATATCTAATTGCATAACCCTCTCGGAAAAAAAAAGAAAGCCCCGAGACACAAAGGACAACCACTCCAACTACTCCAACTCTCTCTCTCTCTCTCCCCCTTGCATTACACCGTTACGGCATGCCTACGCTAAAAGAAGCCTTTTCTGGATTTGTTTTGTTTTTTTAAGCAGACTTGTTGTAGTAGTGGACCTCCTCCTTCTCCCTACCACGCATGTGAGTGGGCTCGGAACCCTTGTACTGATAGTCAAATGTCAGTCAATGTTACTGTGTGAGACAGAAAAAAAAAAGAACGTACGTAGATATCACTCCAGAACTCAACCTGGTCAGGGAAAGGACTCTGCTTAGCCTCCTCAACGGCGGCATCAACCTCCTCCTTGGCAGCCTTATCAATCGCCTTCAAGCTAGCCTCGTCAGTCGCTCCCCATTCGAGAATGTACTTTTTCAAGCCGGCAATGGCGTCCTGGGAAGATCGCATTTGCTGAACTTCTTCTCGAGTTCGGTAAGTCGTACCGGGGTCGGACATGGAGTGGCCACCGTATCGGTAAGTGACAAACTCGATGAGGAGGGGACCCTTGCCGGAAGTGGCCCATTCCTTGGCCCATTTAGTGGCTTCTCGGACGGCGAGGATGTCCATACCGTTAACCTAGTCCCGTGTTAGCTTTTCATTTTCCGGAGGAAGGGGGGGAGGGGGGTGGACTTGACCTACCTGGAGACCGGGGATCTGGTCACCACGGGTAAAGAACTGAGTGTTCATAGAAGATCGCTCGGCAGAAGTACCCATACCGTACTTGTTGTTCTCACAGACAAAGACGCAGGGGAGGTTCCAGAGCTTGGCCATGTTGAAAGCCTCAAAGACTTGGCCTTGGTTGGCAGCACCGTCACCGTAGAGGGCAAAAGTAGCGGCCTTTTCCTTGTTGTACTTTTGGGCAAGGGCGACACCGGCGCCGACGGGAACCTGTTATTTTTAGCTAGGCGCATGGATGAAAAAGAAGGGACTGGCGCATGGATGAAAAAGAAAGGAACATACCTGGGCACCGACGATACCGTTACCGCCGAAGAAAGAAGGAGTAAAGATGTGCATAGAACCACCCTTACCGAAAGACATACCGTCCTTTCGGCCCATCAACTCGGCAATGACACCCTTGATGGTACCGCCTCGGAGAACGGCAAAAGTGTGGCATCGGTAAGAGGTGATGACTCGGTCCTGGTTGGTGATGGCGGTCTCCATACCGACGGAAACGGCTTCCTGGCCGATGGCAAGGTGGCAGAAACCCCGGATAAGCTTTTGCTTGTAAAGGGCGTCGGCGGCTTGCTCCATTCGTCGCATCTGAACCTGCATAGAGGGTTAGTCGTTGTTCGCAGAGCAAAACGCGACACATATCACTTTCCAACCCAAAAAAGGAAATCACGTACCATGGTGCGGTACATGTTGATCAACTCATCCTTGGTAACAGTGGTCTCGGGAGGAGGGGCGTCGCATCGGTAAGAGTGGAAAGAGTCGGCGTGGAGCTGGACCTTGAACTGTTTTTCCCCCAAAAACAAATTGTCAGCAACCTTGACAAAATCTTCTGCACTGCACGGGCGTCGCCGGCGCACAGGGCACGGGGTGCAAACTAAAGACATACAGGCTCGGACCCCGAGGCGGGGAGGTCGTGCATGGGGGAGGACTTGTCGGCGTCGATCTGGACGTAGCGCACCTGGGGGAGGGTGGAACGGAGGGGCTTCTGCGGGGGGTCAGCGGGCAGCCGGCGTGTGGCGCGGGGACTCACGACGCCGAGGGAGCGGGTGGCGGCGCGGAGGCCACGGGCACGGAGGGCGAAGGACATGGCTGCAGGCGGGGGGGGAGGGCGGTGGGGGGTGAGAGAAGTGTGGCAGGAATAACAATCTGCGCGCTGCTTCGTGCGCCGCGGACGGCTCGACGGAGCAGGGGCGGGGGCGGATTGCCGTCTGGAGGGGACGGCCACGTGGCATTGTTTGTTTCCTGCATTTCTTCGACTTTATCCCGGAATGTCGGGCAATGAGTGATGCGGCCGATTATTGACGCGTCGCGTCTTGGAGGTTTGAGATTCGCCGCTACGACTGTGGGGCAGCGTCAAGTGAACACTTACTCTGGATCCGCATAACATCCCCGCTGGGTGAGCCATCCTCCTCTCCCCTCCATCTGCTGCCGCCGTCTTCTCCTGATGATACTGCTGGGGCACCGATTCCCATGACGCCATACCAGCCACATGCTAATCGCGGCTATCCAAGTCGTACAAATATCTGAATCCACCATGCTTATCCATAAACTCGCCATGTTATGCTCGAAACGCACCGCTGACCCTTCTTCTGTAGGTCCCCGCTTCTAGCATGTCGGACCCGTACGACGATGACGACGACTTTTTTGATAATCCGGAAACCCTCAACCTCCTCGTCCAAGTCGAAGAACAAGCCCTCCAAGCGTCTCAAGCGCAACCCAAGGCTTCACAGCTGCCTGTGAGGAATATCGTATCAACCGACAGCTATAGTAGCAACAGACCGAAGCAGCTGGGGACGAGAAGGACGTTGCCCCAACCTGTGAATGCCACTCGGTCGCAATGGAAGCCTCCCTTCCCGGCAGGCGCTGCCGCAGCCGCAGGTCCAAGTAGGAGCGGGCACGCAGAAGACGAGCCCCCGCCCATTGATATCGTCATGGACGGTACCGGGCGGTACGACCTGGCCAACCCGGCAGGCTCAGCCGAAGAAGCCGTCGTCACAGATAACCGCAAGTCAAAATCTCTTGCTCTAGGCGCTCGGTTAGGGCTGGGCCATGGACGATCTGGGTCGACTTTGAGTGTGGGTAGTACAGCGTCGGAGGAACGTAGACGGGCAATCACCCAAGCCCTCAGTGCAGGCGAAGGCGCCAAGGTCCTTTCACGATCGAATTCTACATCCAGCATCACCGCTCGTCCCTCTCATGCTCCAGCACCAGCACCAGCGCAAACCCATGCCCCACCACCACACCGCGGATCACAATCATTCAACCCCACTCGCCAACTATCCCGTTCTGCCTCTGTCGGCTCGCACGCCAGCTCGCAGGTATTCGGCGCGTCTAATCGGCCATCGTCCTTGCAAGGAAACACGAGATTACCTCCCATCCCGTCAAGCGGCGGAGGGCCAGGATCGCAAGGTCAAGGTGGTCAAAGTCAGGGATACGTGAGCAAGCAGCAGGCAGAAGAGTTGAAGAAGGAGAGAGAAAGACGGATAGCGTTGGAGACTGAGCTCGCGCGGCTTCGAGCGGGTGCCGTCTCCGCCTCCGCCTCCAGCGCCACCGCGCAAAAAATGACGGCCGGAGCTGGCGGGGACGATTGGGAGAAGAAGATTAAAGAGTTGCAGGCCCAGATGTGGGCTGCGAAGGGAGAGGCAGAGACTATCCGTCGGGCTCAGAAAGAGGTGCGCACACCAACTTCACTGTTCACAAGCCCCCAGCGGCTGATACCACAAATAACGATAGGAAAAAGACCGATTCAAAGCAGAGCTCGAAAGGCTTCAACAAGCTGTAGCCGAAAAAGAGGCACAGGTCAAGGAAAAGGAGATTCAATCCAAGCGGATGATTGAGAGTGTACGACATCAAGCAATCTTTACTGTACGTTTTCGTCCCCTTTTTTTTTAATCGCTTTTCTCAGCACCGGTTTAATGAGCGTGGCTCTGGTTTGAAATAGAATCACGCGATCCAAGCTTCAGCAGTCAAACCTCGTCCACAAGCTTCTCAACGCGCATCAACTAGTTCACAATTTCCCCGACACCTTCCAACCCCTGCCCGTGGTAACTCTACCAATCTAGGAGGAGGAGGACCTCATGTTAACGCCACACCATTACGGGGTGCCGGTTTCGGGATGGGTCATACCAGCTTGGGAGCTGATCTAGACGTCACTCCACTCGCAAAAGGGGCACGCGAGAACCATAATCGCCGACCGTTGCCACTAGGTCCAACGCCTGGTCCGTCGTCGGGTACACTAGGACATTCAGCGTTTTATAATGCGTTTGCAACGACACCAAAGCTTGTTGCCTCGGGAGCGGGATCAAGGAAAAAGCTGAAAACGTCGCATGAGACGGACGAACGTGAACGTGAACGAGAACGAGAACGAGAACGAGAACGGTCAAGTCCACAACCGCAACCTTCACCTTCACGCTCTCAACCATCCCAACCGCTTCCCACAAGGTCACAGCTCTTACGAGATGGTCATCATTCTCCAACCAAATCTCCTCGAAGATCAGGGTCACCGAGCAAGGCTGGAAGAGCGGGACTCGTATCGCCGTCAAGGCATCATCTTCGAGTGGGTGGTAAGGGGAACGAGAGGGTACGGGAAAAAAGAATGAGTTCGCCGTTTAGGTCTTCACCGTCAAGAGCGTCGAGAAGGGGTAGTTCGCCGACGGCATCGACGATGGATATAGATGATGATGATGATGATCAAGAGCAGGAAGCGGATTGGAAAGGGGATGGAGAGAGGGAAGAGACTGATCAGCGTGGTGAAGTATGTGCCTACCTCTTTTTCATTTATATTGGCTGACTTTTGGCCTTGGCTTGTGATATATATAGCTTCTTTACCAGTTATTCAACCATACCCCACTTTCATCATACCAACCGCTCCTTCTCTCATACACCACGGAACCATCCTTATATCGTATCCTCACCTACCATCCGCCCGTGCAACCAAGTCCGAATCATTTGTACATGACCGACGAATCTGATGTTCTTGATCTGCAACACGATCAACATCAGAGACCAGGGCCGACATGGGGAACGAAATATACGACACAATGCTATGAGCTTCTCAAGACGTGTGGCACCGGGGAGATGGATGACTTTGCGGTGCTAGCGCAAGGTGTGGTGAGGTGTTTGGGTGGGATGCTAGAGGTCTTGGTATCTGCCATACTTTCTGAGGGGGGGAAACAAGACAAGGATGAGGATAAGAAGGATATTTCATATTATGAAGCAAGTCCCTCTTCCCTTTGCGACACGTTATCATTTCCCTGCCATACCGCTAACCTCAACCGCACTAGATCACAGCCCTCTCAAACCTATACGATCTCCTCTCATCCCTTGCGCATTTATTCCCATCGATCATAACTTATATATCAGAAATCAGCGTCATCATTCCAATCACTCAGCGGCTAGTTGTAGAGATTTTTAGTAAAGAAGGCAAGCTGGAAGAGATGGATGCGAGGTTGAAAGCGGAGAGGAAAAGGGAGCGAAGGGGAGGTAGGGAAGAGAAAATGGAGACGGAGGAAGGGGGCAAAGAGGGAAAGACGAATGAAGACGACAAGGAGGAGGAAGAAGAGCATGAGAGTGAAGAGGCAAAGATGGAAGGGAGGGTGTTTGGAGCTTGGGCTGTAGAGTTGGGCGACGGGATAGCGGGACTCTGCGAGGCGATGTGTTGGTATGGTGATGGCTCAGGAATTTGGTGAGTAGTTATTTATCTTTTTTTTTTCATGATGGTTTCGCAATCGTAAGCTGAATTGATGGTTCTTTACAGGCAAGGTAATGAGCTTGTAGATATCATCCTCGGCTTAACATCCCGATTGCTTGATAACCATATAGTCAGACGAGGTTTAGAAGTGTTTTTTGCTGCTGCCATCCGTATGTTGTCTCCGTTCCCACTACATTGTCGTTACCCGCTATTCTCTCGGAAGCTGACAAGGAGAGCGTCCGTGTTTGCAGATGGAAATCACTTTGCATTCTTGACTAGCCCCACTGAGAGCACACCCGGCCTGGCTGGACAACCGCCTCTGATAGAGAGACTGAGTCGGTATTTGATTTCACCGCATCCCAATGCCTCATCTGAAGAAGTAAGTGGCCTGCTATATTCGGGATACTCCCAGTTACTGATATTTTGTCCTCTTACTTGTACAATCCAGATACTGAAAATGAACTTGATGATAGTCAAGGGTATGTGCATGATGGCAGTGTCAAATACAGATGCCGTGGTTTTGATGGGTTCAAGAACCATCTTGGTACCTGCTCTCGTGCTGGTTCTGCAGGCGGAGAGCTCAAAGATATGGGGTATACATGCGTATAGTACGCCGGTTGAAGAGTGAGTCGTTTTTAAGCCCATCTTGATGAGTTTGTATGTTGTTAATTGGTTATTTCAGCGCTTTGGCACTCCTGCACCCGAGTCTTTCATTATTACACCAACTCGTCTTTCCCTTCCCACCTTTCGATTCCTCATCGCCATCGGCTACTCTTCCTTCGGGATCCGCAGTAAATTCCATGCCTACACCTCAACGTAACCGCCTTCGTTCTTCCCAAATTGACTCGGACGTGCCCATCGGTATCGATCTTGTCCAGGTCTTGCAGCAGACCAGTCAGATAAAGGAGTTCAACGGGTTGCAGCACATGTTTGTCAGTGCAATGGGGTGCATGGCGTATGGTATATTCGGGGAAGGAATTGGATCTGAAAAAGGGGTAGAAGAGGCCGATCTCAGAGCCATCCAAGGTAAATAGGACTGACATTACCATCTGCGTGCTTAGCGGAAGGAAGAAGCTGATAATTCCAACTCAGTGCTAAGCGGCGATTTATTGGAAAATGTTGTTGAAGGACCTGAAGGGGATGTCATTTATGAGTTGTACGTACCTAATGAGGAAGCTCCGCCAGGGGGGATTGAGGGAGATGGGGATAAGGTACAGGTGGACGAGGACGTGTATCAGGAGATGGACGTGGATGAAGGATGATCTACCAATAAAGGACTGGGCCACGTGCTTCTCAAGTTTGTATTGATAGTTTGCTTATACGATGCTTTATCATGGGTTAATAGATTTTTATGTATGCAGCGATTACTGCTATTGCTAATAGGACACCACAGTACAAGTGCTATAAGAGTACATCGCAAACTACTGCTGTGAACAAAATAGACCCATTGAATAGTACAGAGATATACGACACACAACGACAGACAAGGAGAAAGGAAAGGAGCGCAAAATATCACTTGCGATCAGCTCAAATCATCAATGTTCGCAGCTCCTTCAATGTGATGGATGCCACACCAGCTCTCCAGTCCCCTGCCCAACGAAGTTCACAGGCCTCTAGACACCCTATAACCCTTGCGAGCTCCATCATTTGCTTATCATTTTGCAGCGTTTCGGCTGCCTGCAGGCCAAGTATAACTGATTGGGCCCATCTAATGCTGCTTTCCCCATTCACATGGTCGAGTCGACCGAGAGCAGCCTCAATGACGATCTTATGGTTTGAGACTTTGGTTTGTGGTTTGTAGGTTTTCAGAGCGGCCATCTCGCAAGTCATGTTGCAAAGTTGTACCTCGGGTTCCTCCTGGATGAACAGAATCAGGATTGTATCTGAAGTAAACGTAGTCTTCTTGAATGGATGGCTTACCAACTCATCGTCGTCATCAGTATATACCTTCTTCTCGTAATCTTTGCTTGCGGCCATAGTGCTGAGTAACGCAGTTTGGACTTCAATATGATTCTCGATTCTGGTTAGCCTTTCTAAGATCTCGGGTCTCTGTTAAGTATAGTCAGTTTCCACTGATAGGTCATCGAATGTATAGCTGAAAGTGAATGTAAAAGGTCTACTACTGACGGTGACCGACTTCGTCGTCCCCTTGGGAAGCATTTCAACACAGTTGGCACAGTCAAAGCAAAGTTCAGCAGTGGCAGAGGACATCATGTATTATTTGTTGGGTTGGCTTACAGATAACTCAACGGAAGAATGTAATGCCTGGGAAAAGATGCTTTTATATCTGGAACAGGTCATGAGACAAGATGCCAGATGGCGCGCGCGATTAGAAAGTACGACTTTTGACGTCATGACAGGTGACTACATAGTAATCGCTGTAAGAAGAGCAGCAAGTCAGCAAGCAGGTGTTCTCTGGAACCAGGGACCCGGGACAAGGCGAGCCGCGGGGACATGTCCCCATAGTGGGGGTCGCCGATTTTTTCAAATGTCCCAAGGTAGCGTTCCAGTAAACTAGAATTTACACGACCTGTTGCCTGTTACATCAGTTCCAGTAAACTACAGTTTACTGAAGCTTTGCTCAACCTGTCCCGGGTTAGTATCTTTCGTAATGGAAATGCCGCCTCATTAGTCTCGGCGTCAGCTCCACACATAAAATGTCATTCGTTGCAGCAACCTCATCCATGGTACTTCCGTTCTAAGAACAACATTGCTCATATCCATCGTTCAACTTTTTTTGACTGCCCCCACCTTGCAAAATGCCAGCTACCAGACGCACTAAGGGGCTTGACCCATTCCAACCTGCTGACACTCTCGATCCTCGCACGGCTCACACGATGCAAGATATCGCTGCTCTTCGCAAAAGTAATTTAACATTGAAAACAGCACGACAATATGCAACCAAAAATAAGCAATGGTATGCGTATTGTACCTACATGAATTTTCTTACAAAGTGAGCCGCCATCTCCCAAAGATGTATGTGTACTAGCTGTTGGCTGACGTTTTGCTCTTCACTCTGAAGAGACACTGTGACTCCGGCAAACGCAGCGTCGTACCTGTATAATTGGGTACTTAAACTTCCTCCTGACCATCACCGTATGATTTCGCCACAGGCTTTGTAGGGCATACATTGATATACTTTGCAGGTAAGAAGCAGGCGCACGTCCTTGTAAGAGAAGCCCAAGGTGGGCAAGTGCCAGAAGCTGTGCCGGGTCAGGAGCAAGGTCAAACGTCAACTTTTATTGAGGGAGACGAGGAAGTCGACGATTCATTGCTTAACGGTATTGATGAGCCTGCGGACCCAGACACCGTTCAGGACGAGCATCTGATGCTTCTGAACGGTATCAATGACTTGCCGGATTTTAAGGAATTGCGCGAGAGTCTTGGATACCATGGTGCAGGTGAGTTGTCTCAGCTTCATTGCATGGCGGATGGTAACGAGGTTACAGATGCGAGCCTTGAGCATCTGCTGCAGTGCAAGCAATCTCTTGCTTCTGTCAGGCTCTATTTGGCTGCCCTTGTCGACCTTTGGGAGACCCAAAGGCAGGCGGGAATGAACGCTTTCCCCTCGCCGCGCACGAAAGCAACCAACTCTATCCTCAACGCTCTACGTCGTGTACGCAACGAACAGAGTATCCTTCGTTGTGACGATAAAGGTGACGGTGAGCTCTATCCTCCCTTTCCATATAATAAGGATATAAGCTGAACCCGCCCTTCAGATCTGTTCTACGATGGGATAGCGACGACCGAGAACATGAAAAAGTTGTTTCTCCATTATCTGCACCGGGATAGTGTCGAAGGTCTGCGCGATCTCGCTGCGCAAGCCGTCGGAATCCATGGACTTTTACGTGCGGATGATCAGCTAAGGATTACCCTATCGTCCATGTCCCTCAGACTCTTCGAGAATGAGGGACCCACACCTTGTCGTGGTGTCGTTTTCGCCATAAGAGAGGGAAAGACGACACATGACGGTCAGATCCAGTACTCAACTCTGTTGAGGAACAAAGATGTGACCCAATGCCCCGTCTCTTTCCTTGTTCTGTATCTTTTCGCCCGGTGGGAGGTTTTGTTTCTGCCCCATTACGAAGTTGCTGATCAAATGATCTGATTTGGTCTACTCAGATTCCATTTCAGCGAAGAGAGTTTCATTAACTCAGATGTGCCCTTTCCCTCTTTGAAAAATCGCCAGGACCGGTATCACATCCCACTTTTTGTGTCTCGCCAGCCCGACACGATTACGCGTCTGAAATATGACGCTCTGAACAAGAGTGTGCGCAAAGCTCTTCGAAGCTGCGGCATCCATTGCAGGGCGTCTACCCACACGTCCCGCAAATGGGGAGCCCAGCTTACCGAAGATGGCGGCGCGCCGGAAGAGGACATAATGAGGCAAGGGAGATGGTGCACCAAGGTGATGGAGACGGTGTACCTCAGCAAATTCCCTCTCAAAGCATTAAGATCCCTTGCAGGATTCCCAAAAAAAGAAAGGCTCTTATTACCTTCCACGCGACATGGAAGTGCCTCAGGAACTTATCGAGAACGTCTTCCCATGGGTTGATGCTGCGTTGAGTCATATTCCCATGTGGAAAGCCAATCAACTGATGCTGAATATGCAGTGAGGCTGAGCTCTTCGACCCCGATCGCTCCCAGGGTGACAAAGCCGGTCGGGCATTCATCAAACTCATGACTGGTTTCGCTCGGTATTAATCCAAGATGCCCCTTTTATTCGCCAACTGGAACCTGACCTCTTTGTCTGGAAACACCCTGTCTTCTCCACATCCACTTTCCTTGCCTTTGAAGCAAGGGTGCTAGCCGAAGCGCAAAGCGCGGAAGCACGTATGAGCGAGGATGCAAGGCAACTTATCCCTGAACTTTCCGATTATCTCTCTACCAACTTCACTGCCTTGTTTAAGGCCACATATAACATCGACACCACCTTAACAGGACTAGCTGCGTCCGTTGCCAACAATTCTAAACTCATACAGGAAGAGCGACGTGCTGAGAAATACGATGCACTGCTGAATGGTATTGGAGATGCATTCCATGCAATGGCTCGCCGCCAACACAGCGGCAGCATTTCATCTCGATCTAATGGTAAGCATGTTTTCACAAATGGTCATGGATGGCGTGAATGTTATCTGACGACATGTCAGTCAACGCCCAAGAGAGCCAAACTACCGGTGTACTTGAAGGTCAACACCATGCGGGGCCTAACCCATCCTCTTCTTCCAACTCCATTGCTTCTCAGCCCAACTCCGCCAGCGGCTCTGGTGACCTAGTTCAACTCGAGGCATTGGTCTACAAGATGGATCGCGACGTAGGAGATGTACTAGAGTTATGGGATGAGTACATCGTTGGAAGGAATGGCCGATTACCTGTCAGAGAAATGAGCCAGCGAAACGAGTTTAGAAAGAATGAGGCCGAGAAAAAGATGTTCAGTCGGGGAAAACCAATCTATGAGGCCATCAGAGAGCTAGCTCGGGGGATGAACATAAGTGAGAGGGAAGCTGCAGGGTTAATTGAAGAGTATAGGACAAAAAACTCGATGGGCCTGAACAAGCTGAGCAATGTCGTCAAGGATGTTGTCAAGAACATGATTGTACATTAGTCTTATCGATACCGAATGTTGTAATTGTTTGAAATTGTAACCATAACTGTTTGAAATTGTAATCGTATGATAGTTGTACTTACGTTTATGCACGTATGACTGCCTCATCCTTCCCAAATTATGTTTCTGTCGCTACATATAAAGCTAATCAAACGGGTAATCGAAGGAAGAAGTTGGTGAAAAAAGAAGTGGTGGGAAAGGACGAGAGCTCGAAAAATGGGTCAAGACGGGTCAGCCGAAGCCTTTGGATATCAAATATTCCTTTTGGAAATGCGACATACCGTTATGCAGAGGGAAGGCAAGAGGTACACATGCACATAGCTCAAACATAGCTGCAAGCGACATCAGTATACGGTAGTGTTCCGAGTTTTCACGAACTTTACAATGCGAACGAAGTTACAAATGATCGCGACATGTGGATACCATGGATGAGATGGCGATGTGATGTAGTATATATGCATATGCATGCAGAGAAGCCCAGCAATCATGATGGTGCAGTGCGTGCAATGGTGGAGGATCGGCGCGGACTGCGTTTACGACTTAGCCACCGGACAACCCCGCCAGGACATGTCCTGGACAGGGTATAGGGTAAGGTCTTAAAACGGATTGTTCTTATCTCTCTGCAGTCATGTGATGCAACTATACTGACCCTTATGACTGAGCCGAATTGAACATCTTCACAGTAACGATAAATGCATAGAGAGTAGAATAAATATACAACTTGCCTTTCAAAGGTTTAATTGATAGCATAGTTCATACGACGATTGTGATGGACCGACGACGCTTCGTTGTTGATGAGCGCTTTATTATATATGAATGCCAGGCCACCTGCCAGCAGGTGATGGATACGTCGCACAGCATATACATATTCAAACATTGAAAGCCTCATAGGCATTGTAGAGCCACATAACGCTATCCCCAGCCCCAGGCATGCCCTCAAAACTTCGACAAGAAAGAAAAGCGAAGTAATAATAATAATGCTGGGATTGGATATACGATGACAAAAGTAGACGGCGAAATGCCGGCCGAGATAAGGAGTGGCACAGGAAACAATCCGCTGATTTTATCAGCTGTCGACGCCGACGGTTATCGCTTAGTTATTATCATCGGCTATATAGTTACTACCTTAGGCACGGAAGGGGTTTTCAGTTTTTATTGCTTCTCTGCCTTACAGACTGTTTTTTTATTATTACCTATATTCCAACTCTCATGATAACACTTAACACTGCTCGACTCCCTTCATATCTCACCATGGCTGTACCTGCTGAAGGCTGGACAAAATGATACTTCTCGCCCGAAGACTTTACCCACAGGAAGCTCCCCCCTCTCCCCAAAATGCACATGGGGAAAAGCAACCACACTTCCTCCCTTTGTCAAAAACCGGGTGAGAGCTGAGAAATGGTCGACGACTGCCGACCGTTGAACACCCAGAACTTTCGGCGAATCATGGGGCATCCCAATTACTATTTATTACAAATATGTTCCTTTGAGTTTAAAACCGAGATATGTAATCAACACAAGTGACTTCGTATTGCTCGATCTAATATAATACATATGCCACTCTTTTTGCATTTACTTCGGCAGGCGGAAGTAAACACAAATCAGCAAGCCGAAATGTCTAGTCATACTCTCGAGGACCGAATTGGCATTATTGTGAGGAAGCCCTCAGCGATGGCGTCCTGGAATATGAGATCCAGCAATGAGGGCATGCAAACGGAACTTTATTTCTCCCCCAAATGGAGAAGATTCCTTCGTATAGCTTAGAACAGGAAAACACTCGGTCAATAGGTAAAGCAGTTGAAAATACCAGCAGCCAGCAGCAAAGTAAGTCATGGAAAGTGCCCTTGCATCGGCTTAACCGACTTTTTCGTTCGTAGGTTTAAGCATAAACACAAAATTCGCCGTGTACAATTCGCCGTGTACAATTCATCCATCAACCGACGGACATCGCATCATGCAAATGCAACCGCAGGCTCTCATTGCATTTGGAACCACTCACAATATGCAATCTCTTTCTCTTCCGGGGCCACATAATCCATTGTGAAATGTCCAACCTCGATTTTTTGGCAAGGGGAGCTTCATGGACTTTACAGATGACAACACAAATATTTTTGCATATCCTCGCCCATCTGCAAATTTCAGCTACATGACGGGACCTCGAATGACCAACAATTCCATCTTACACTCCATGATGGTATCAGCTCGATGGGCGATGACGATGCGAATGTTCCGGAATGATATCGTAAGAAACGTCGAGATATTTATATCCCTGTCAGAAGATTCAAATACTACGTACAAGATAAAAAATCAAGAGCAAGAGACCTACAGGAAATTTTGGTAGGCCTTTAATGAAACATCTCAGAACTGAATCCAATTGTCAACCCTTTTGCCCTGCTTGAGTACCACATATCGGGAGAGTTATTGATGTTATTACTTCCCCTTGACGAAAGGAAGAAGACAAGGAGGATGATGAGAAGGATGAATCTGTCAAATGAGAGGGGAGACTGGCTGTCTGGTGCATCCTTGGGATCCGATATAGGTGGAGCATTCAGAGAAGAACTTAATGCTGCAAGAGCATCCCTCGCGCGAGGGAAAAGTAATCAGTCTAGCACAGCAGAAAAGTGTTTACAACCGGCCGCTCTCATCCGTCGGGATGCCAGGATGGACATTGCACAGGCGACCGTAAACTGGGGTGAAGCTCTTGGGCAACACACGGAGATTAGATTAGATTCGGTTCATAGGTTTAAATCAAGAATCCCGCCAGAGCCAAACATATATTTCATCTGCTTCGGTCTGTGCTAAGAGGATGAGCATAGCGGTCAGAGCGATGAAGGCAGTGGTGACAATGACAAAGCGCACTGGGGCATGGACCCAGTCGCATACGCACTCAGCTTACTACCAATGCTGATTATCTATCACAAATAAGCAAATCTAATATTACCGCTTTTGATCAGATGCAATTGTTTCGTCATTAGAACAGTGCATTGAATCACAAGCTCGGTTCCAAGCCTCGCTCTAGTTGCAAAAGTGTTCGCATTTATCAGTGTATTACTATTTGCTACAATATAAGAAATAGAAGTCTCCTTTAACCTTCAAATACCATAACTATTACACATCCTCTTAGAGAGCCTGGGTCTTGCTGGAGTGATGGCCACCAGTGGAAGTGGCGTCGGGGGCGGCATTTTCAGCGGATACGTTGGAAGACTGGCCAGCAACTTGAGGGGCGCCCTCGACTATTGGGAGCTCTCAGAACGGTTCGCAGGTTTAAATCTAAGATACAACTTACAAGTACTGCAGTGCTCACCCTCGCCTTCGAGAGAAGACTTGTTCTTAGCGTACTTATCAGCTGAGATGGTGGGGAGGGTGGTGACCTCGTGGACAATAGGGGCGTCCTCAACCCTCTCGTGGACGGCCTTGGTCTTGTGGACAACGGTGGGGTCAACAGTCTCGCGTTGAACAACAGGTTGGACTGGAAGTGATATGTAAGGATGGGGTTGCAAAATAGTTAAAACGACTAAGTAACTTACCGGTCTCGTGGATGTGGTGGTGTTGGTGCTCATTGAGAGCAGTACCCACGTGCTCTCCGCTCTTTTCGACCGCACCAGTAGATCGAGTGTCCTGAGCCAAGTTCCTCTGCTTCGCAAGAGCCTCCTGATGTTCAGGTCTCATTTCCTCCTTGTGTTCTCGGGCGATCACAGGTTCGGTGGTGTTGATATGTTTGGTGTCGAGGGTCTGCTTGTCCTCAACAGGCTGAAGTCGGTGCTAGAGTTGATATGTAAATCATGTGTCATGGTTGTGGGTATATGGGAAAAGAAGACATACTTGAAGGTGGTGAACATGTCGCTCGCGGTCGACGGCTTCAGCGGTCTCAACACGTTCTTGAGGCCTGATATGCTCCTGGACGACCTCGGGGGCGGTGTCTGTGCAGACCTGTTGCCAAAAGTTAAGAGGATGCACCGACTAAAAGAAAACGACAAAGACGCACTTCAGTGGTTTCGGGCTTGCTAGACTTAGAGAAGAATTCCTTGACACCTTGGGTAACGCCGGACATTGTTGCTCGTTGTGTTCGTTGGTTTGGGTTAATGAATTGGAGCGGAAAGTGTATTGACTGTCGTTCGATAGTGATGTGATGAAAACCCAAGAGATATCCAACCCTCCTCCCTCTCTTTTAAAGCATGCCGCTTGGCACTTAATATCTGAAGAGGAATCGATGACGAAATAGGTCGGGAATCGTCCAACTTGGGGATCGTGAGCTTATCGCATTATCGATGACATCCTCCTATGATGTATGTCTTCTCTGTCGAGAGCCCTGAATTATGTCGGTAGCTACTGAGGATACCTGCAGGTCTTGTATATGGCGGATGCGTGGTCTCTCACTGTTTATCGATGCGTTACATCCCAGTATTTCCTGTTCTGTAAGACAAGATGAAAAACTAATTAGCTAACGTTTTTAGCGCTCGCATCCAGTCTTTTTGCGAGAGAAATGGAGTGACGCCATTTATATTACGTAGTAGTGAACCCAGTGTGCTTACGGCACTTTTGTGATTGGTTTTCTTCCCACAGGAACCCAGATTTATAAAATTTAAGCGACTGGCAGACATTGACGACCCGGATACTGGGGCAGGAAGTTAATAAAATAAATGAGAATCCGATGGTTTTCTCAAGATCTTTCATAGATGTGAAGATCTTTTGGTGACGCTGGAAATGATGATGCAACGACACATGATTCAGCGGGGTTATTTAGGAATGTTCATTTTGTATGGTGGGGTAATGAATGACGGGGTCTTGCGGTAAGAGCTTTCATCTCGTACCTCATGCACTCGCTGCACTTGGTCCAGTGGCGGAAAATTTAACACTCCAAGCATATATTGCATGACCAAAGTGAAAAATGACGAGGCGCGAAGGTAAAGTTGCGTCAGGCAGAGTTAGCGCAGCCGATGATGAACGGATCGACGTCATGCAGGACTCTATATTTGTCCGTCGGCTTTCGCCTTACCCTTTGGGTCTCTCTGTAAGCGGCAAGATGCGTGACAGCACAGCTAAATAAACTAATAGTCTGGACAAGCACTTGAGGACAGAGAGTGTTAAGGGTGTCAGGTCTGGGTCATGCAATGAAAATCAATGCAAAGGTACCTAGAAACTTCGTTATACTGAAGAACAAACAGACAACAGAACAGTAAAGCTACTTTTCGACGACAGAAGAATCTCTCCATCACGCCTGGTATGCCCAACATTATCTCAAAGATCTTGCATCGCAAGAGCAAATCATCCTCATCTGCTGGGACATCCCCTTCTCCAGCTTCGAAATCGACCCCAAACCTTTCTCGGTCGACTCCGACCCCGTCACAGTCGCCTACGACCCCAACCAAGTCGAGACAAACTCCTTCCGCCACTCTAAACTCGAGCTCAGTTCGAAACCTGGTAGATTTACCCCAACTAGATGTAGCGGCTGCCCAGAGTAAAGACCTCCCCGATATACCATCATTTGCAGCTGTCCAGGCTAGCTCAAAAAACCAGCAACCATTAAATCAGTCCTCAAATAGCAGCAGAGTTTTGCCTACCAAGTCTTCCAGCCCAGTTGGGCAAGATGAAGGGGACGTGGTTGTAATCGACAAGTCTTCGGACCCTCATATGCCTGAAGAAACATCTTTGGAAACGCGACCGCTTGATGAGATGGTTGGAAAGACATCAGGTCAAATTATTCCGTCTCGAGAAGACGGAGGTGCTTTTGGAGGGGGTCATCAGACTGAGTCTTCCGATCCTCATTCATCTACAGAAGATTCTACAGAGGCTCAACGGCATGATGCTCTTTCTGTGAAGTCCTTGAACCAGCCTTTGCAGCCAGTAGACAACGGAGGCGATTTGAAAAGGGGCAAGGCAACCAGAAGCCTTCAAGGTGTCGAGAATACCCAAAAGATCAGCGAGTTCCCTTCCCCTCCTGAAAGACCGGAGAACATCTCCCACCTGAATGGTGACAAGGCAAACCAGGGTAAGAATAAATATATCCTCTTCTGTATATTAGGAAGCTAATCCTTCTTTTCAGACCTCAGCTATCTTGCAGACTTAGTCAGCACTGGGGAGACAACCGCCACACAAGATGGGATCAACGACAAGTTTTCCACTCTCACTATCAATTCTCGACAACCGCAAGCTCATCCTGAGTACGATTTCCCTCGAGCCCCCTCAGCTGCTGGGTCCTCTACCGGAACTTCGACGTATGCTACAGCCTTCTCGACACCTATGGCTGATGCTGTCTCACTAGCCCCTAGTGATACTACTGCCCGAGCTGTGGAAGGTGCGTCTCTGGAAAGAGGTGTTACACCTATTAGAATGGCTGCAGCTCCAAATGCTATCACCGCAATTCCCACAACGGATGCTCTTGCAAGAAACACGACTTCCGCGAATTCAACTTCCGTTCCAACCACGACCACTTCGGCAACTCCGGCCGACAATGCAATCATACCGGCAAGTGAACAAGAGAAAGAAGGAAGGAATCTCGATGTCCTTGAGCAGCACCGTGCCGAATTGAATGATAAGATTAATGCAGGACGTTCTGCAAGAGCTAAGGAACGCCAGCCTTTGACTAAAGAGGGTTACGAGGTGTTTGAAAAGGCTGGAATGAAGGATCTTGTGGGTAAGGCGGACACAATTGAAACGAATACGAGATGGTTGGAGCCTGTGGTCAAAGTGAGTTTATTTCATGGTGGTTATCTCATGCGCTGATTGAACCGCAGGAGCACATCCGACCTCAGGTGCATACCGAGTATGCTACTAACATAGATCGAGAGATCCATGTTTACCACGAGTAGTGAGTTTACTATTGAAGAGTTGTCCTCAAGCTTTGCTTACATCGTCTTAGTCCTAGAATTCTCCCAGTCGAAGATCCCAATCCCATTATTCAGCCTACCAAGCACCGTATATTCTCCGCCGTGGATAATAAATGGCACGAAGTCGACGAGGCCACTGCCCGCGAAGTCTTGGGTGACGATGTCTTTGAAAACGGGCCGAAGGAAGTCAGAGAGAAACGATATTCGCTCTTACCCGGATTGGGAGAGATGAGAAAGGAGGATCAAGATAAATGGAAGCTCGTCAATGGCCAATGGGTCGAGATCACTGGTGTCAAAGAGCCTTTCAAGGGTCGACCGGGAGGTGAGCAAGAAGATGAGAATGGATTCCTGTGGGGTCAAGGAAATGGAAAGGTCTGGGAAAGAGAGTATACACTGGGAGAGACTGTGAGCGATTGGAAAGAAATTGCAAAGGAGAAATTGGGTTTGGGACACAAGAGTACTGAAAGCACGAAGGAAGTCCAGACTGACCCGGTGCCCAGGAGCGCGAGCCAGTCAGTTGGCTTAGCATTGTGAAGGGCATAACGTGAATTTGTTGTCAGTCTAATGAAAGCAATCTATAATAAGCGCTAACAAATCCTTGTGAATAAATATCGTTGTAACGTGCCAAATATAATATGGATATGTGGTATAATCGATGTATTATGTTGAAACATCTTACCAGGAACGAAGAACGAACGAAACTGATAGTGGCGCCTTTGGAGACGACAAGTCATCGTGGGAAATTGATTGTGTAACCTCTAAGGGAAACTTCCGGCTTCTTTTCTGATGATGACGACAACAGGTGACCACATCCGCGGAAGATGGCGCATGAGTGTATAAATAATACGTGCGTATGAATACGCTCTTGACGCTTTTTCGACTCATCTGTGCTGTTGTATGTTGTGCATCCAAAGCACACAAAGTCAAGTATGAACACTTAAATTGCCAAAATATAGGTAGACACCATTGCCGCTCATCAAAATAAACTTATTGGAAGTAGCTCATTCAATAAGATTTTGGATCACCT
Organism: Cryptococcus neoformans H99; assembly: GCF_000149245.1. Lineage (NCBI taxonomy): Eukaryota > Fungi > Basidiomycota > Tremellomycetes > Tremellales > Cryptococcaceae > Cryptococcus > Cryptococcus neoformans. The sequence continues at coordinate 175,104 of NC_026751.1, forward strand.
CCACCTTATTCAACCGGCTCTTCTTTCCCGAACTGCCCGACGAGAACGCTTCTTGGCGTCCTGCGGGCATTACCCGCCTGACTCAGCCTTTCTATTTTCCCATCATCTCGGAATGTATTATTCGAAAAGGAGTTCGAAATCTTTTCCACCTTGTATCCGCGCATACGAAATCATCGCCTTACAAGGCAGAGCCAGTCACTAGATGAGATGCTTGAAATGACGCAATGTTCCGAATCGTCTCTGCCACGTTTTCCCATTTTCTTACCGGAATCACGGGTCATGTTCTTGGCGCAGTTCCGCCTTTAGAGCATGAGCCAGCACGAGCTGTGCATTAGCCGTGAAAATTTAGAGATAACCCATCGACCACGTTCCAGCACATTCTAGACACTGCTATTTCGAACGAGATCGGCAGAGGACGCGTCAGACGACTGTGTATAGTCTCAGTGCGAGTTGGACATTCGAAAAAGCACGTTAGGTATGGGATATTCTCGCTTAGCAATGGGATATTGTTTGTGTATAGATTCTAAGATCATGTGATATTTCAGCCGGCGACGAGGAAGTGAAGAAGATATATAAAGAAGTGAGTTTCTAACTGAGGTACGTTTATCACAAAATATTCGATCACACCGCAAAATACACGTAGAACATGTCATCCCAACCTAACCCTGCTTCCACCTTTCCCGCCATCATTTGGCATCCCTCGTTCAACCCCTCTCAAGGGTTCAACGGTGTCAGCATCGATTCTAATCAAGCTTTCAGGCCGTGGTTGCCGTCGCCTCAAGTCTCAAATACCGAGTGAGCTTATCTCTATGCTTTTCCAGTTGGCCATGTCTAATTTCTCCATAGCTCTGATAAGTTATCCAACCTGTCCCTCGACGACCAGTCACATCCCCAGCCACATCCCCAGCACCAATCCCGACCTAACCAATCCACGCCCCAACCTGCGTCCACATCTACCAGCAGGACCCGCCAGCCCCAGGCGTACGTTGCATATCCCGAACTTACCTGCCTCCATTGCCTCGGCGCGAACCCGCCTGGCAAGCTCGGGTATGTAGTCAGCTATGTCCCAGCCGATGCTTCCGGCAAGCCCCTCACAAATGACGAAGGTTGGCACAAGGTGGAGAGGAGAGATACACAAGAAGAAGAGCTCCCAGAAGGGACCCGATCGCCCAGTGCATTCCAGGCGGCTGAGATTGTGGGAGACAAGAAGTATGTGCCCGATGGGGCAGAGGATGATTTGGTTGGTGATATGGTAGAATAAACATGGGATTGGAAGGTGGCGTATCCGCATAACGTACTTAGCCAAAAGGTTGTGTCTGTACAGTAACGCATGAACTTGATTGCATTGATCAATTCTTTTGTTTCATGATGAGAGCGAGTTGTTGACTTTACTCAGCTACACTAACAGTATAGAACAGGTGTATGTAGAAAGATAGGCAAAGAATAACGAGATCGTTCCGTATAGCAACAAAGGACAGTGATGCAAACATCGCTGTGCGACGAGAAAAGATAAGCGCGTGAGCGTATATAATTTGTACAAATAATCCGCCGGTGGTCGCTGATGATATGCTCTAGGCTACACGCATTCATTCGTTCATATTACTCATTCAGCATAGCTAAAATAATGATAAACGCATATGGCAATATGGAAAATATGCATACTTACAGCCATTATGGTTTATGGTGCAGTATCGCATTGGTTGCGCTATGAAAGGGATATCCCTTAACATAAAAGATGGTAGCAGCACGAGAAATGTCTTCCCAGTGATGTCAAGGCCAGAAATAGCGGACCAAAGTAGCAGCTGACAGTTTATGCTAAGATGAGCAGTCAGGTGTCATGACTGATGAGTTACCGATCCTGTTACCTGTCAGGTATACTCGATCGGCTGTACTATTAGGTCCTGAAGGAGACATTTTGGGGCTCAAAAAGATAAAATGCTGTTGTTGGTCAGTTGCGCCCTTTGCCACGGCTTGCTCGATTGATAAGAATAAAGTAAGATGTGAGAAGTACTGAGACAAAGATGTGAAGGCCACTCCGAGTAGTAGGGTTCTTGAATGGAATTGATGATAGCCATAATGAATTTCTAAGTGGTCCGACGCAGCAGGAGATGAAAAGGAAATGAAGAAGATGAAATAATTACTTAAGACTTCAGATCGAGCAGATCTCTTCTTTTACCTCCTACTGTTGTGCCCGGCAAAGCCTGGACAGCGGCATTGTGAATGGCCCTCTCACTTTTTCACCATTCGCCTCTCTACCCCTGTTCTTGTGCCTGGTCCTGTGTTGCCCAAATGGTCGGTGACTGATGAAGAGTAAATAGATACTTGGTCGATCCCAGATCAAAGTTCAGCCGTGAGCCGTAAAAGTATCAAATAACAGAAAATGGGACTTATCGCAGATCGCATCCTTTATTTGTTAATGAAATAAACGATAGAAGAGAAGATCGCCCGTCCGGTTCCCCGGCTTTCTTCCCGGTTAATTCCCTTTGATTCAAAGTGTAATTACAATTCTATATTTATAAAGTGCAAACCCCCAAGGACATTATTAGCTTATATAGTTGCAAGTAGTTAGTAGCCCCATTAGACAATAAACGGAGGACAGGTGTTAGGACACTACCTTCCCTACTGAGACGGGTTAGGATAGCAAGCATCCACCAACCAAAACATTCATTAGCCTTGGATATTTACATTTGTAATGCCAAAATGTAATGAAGAAGAACAATAAGGTTTGGGTTAGGGTTTGGATACGGATTGCTTGTGCGGATTTATTCCGTGCCTGGTAACGGTCAGGCGATGATTAGCGTTGTTTTAGACAGGGATGTAGCAAAAAGCTACCAGCCATAAAACAGCCTGAATATCATAATGTCCGAGAGTGTAAACCTAGTTGTGGCTGCAGGTCGTATACATTGACGACGAGTACTGCGAAGGTTTACTACGGCAAATAGTACAGCGAAACAGCAGCGGCCACTTCTCCACGCTCCTTACAACGTCCCGCACAAAGGAGAATAGTGGAGCGAACGAAAACGACGCAGGGGTTTATCTCTACTGCACCTCCAGCACGCTGTCTATCAACCATCGCTGTAAATTCATTCGTTGTGGATACACGCTCAGGCCATCTGTGTGAAGTGACTGTGGTCTGTGAGTGATCGTATTTAAAACTACGGATGGTCCGTGCGCCTGCTAGGCTTCGAGCAAGATTTGCTGAGGTGTCACACTCTTACTATTTTACTGACATTAACAAAAGCTCATGTCCGCCCGCGCCCATCCCCCCAGCTCTTCCCAACAGCCGCACCTCTCCAACATTCTCGCACCAACCAGCCAGCCCGCCAACACTGAGCGAACGGAGAGCGAGGTACGAACCAGAAATAGTGCTGCCGGGAACAAGAGATTGACTTTGCCTGCTGTCCAGATCCAAGCAGATGATGGTGACGCAGAGGGCGAGCCTGGGCAGAAAGCAGGCCGGAGAGGCAGTGACAAAGGCAAGGAGAAGGACAAGGAGGATGACAAATGGATACAGGGGGTTGATTATGCGTACGAATATGTGCCTGTGACTCAGGTGAGTGGGATATGAATCCTCATCAGGATCGCATGCTGACTCTCATCCCAGCGACGTCAAGGAAGAAAGAATATGTAAGTGTCTTGCTGTTGTGGTAACTTGGGGTTCCTGTCCCTTTCTCTCTCTTTTTCTCTCTTGGATTGGCTTTTGCCATGAATGGTTTCGCCAGACGGTGCACACAACATCTACCTTCTCTCTGCAAGCTTCCACCAAACGGACGGCTATTATCCACCGATTTATCGATCTGGTCTTGCTTGTGAGTCCGAGTCCAATTTGCTTCTCCTGGGATATTCGTTGCTAATCTGCCTCAAGGCCACTCGGGGTTGCTTTTCATCATTGTCACTGTAGCTTCCACACCTCAACTTATTCTATATCACAAATCATCACTTTTGAACCCTCATCGGGGTTAAAAGCGTATTCGACAATTCCCATTTCCACTGCGTTGTTTTTACCACCGCGAAACTCATTCTCTTACAAGGAAAAGCTCCGGAAGAACGCGTATCCTATATTCTTGCGCAGCTTCTATTACTCGTTCATTAGTCATTCAATGTCGCCAGCTCTCCCAATCAACTTACAGATCATGATCTGCGTACATTTGCAGAAATCTGCGGCTCCGCCTCGTTTCCTTCTGGCTGCAAGGTCCCTTGGACTATGATACCAAAAGCACTTGAGGCAGCTAGCTCGGAAACGATGGGTGGGTTGGGGAACTGGAGGACTTTCAAGAGATTTGTCGCCGTATTCTCCACAAGCGAAGAACAAGACGTGGGTCCCAATTCCACAGAGGTCGCCTGGGATCATTACTGATAACGGACCAGACTGTCACACGCTGTGAGGTCTCTCCCTCTTCGCAATCGGATCCCAGCCCTTTCCATTTGCAAGGCTGCCCAAAACTTTCCGACTACACTGTACTATCTCCCTTCGCAACAATGAACTAAATGAGATTCTTTGCTCGACGGTAATCCAACATACCACAATCCACCCGTGCGTTTGATGAAAAACAATGATTCGCGGCACAATATTAGGCTCACTCAAGTTACAAATGCTCGCCTTCATTGGATCCGAGTCCATCTGTTGTGATGCCGACTCGTACCGTCCATCAGAAATCCGAGCGATGGACAATGGATATATTGTGCAGATGGTTTCTAAAACCAGCAAGATGATTTTTTGGACGTCGCTTTTCCTGTCCTCTTCTGCTCGGCGAGAAGAGACGATGGGGTAATGGTGGGTTGCAATGGGGGTTGTTCGGTTGTTGTCCAGAGCCTGACAATCCCCCGCTGGACTTGACCCAACACTTAAGACCCAAGGATGGTTTGTGAGAGGCTTTTGCGTGTAGGTGAGTATCCATTCTGGGGGGTTGAATGTAAAAAAGATCCTTTCACTAATGTTCAACCACAGAACCACACTGCAAAGACTCATTACCTCATCGCTTTAAACTTCGATACCCACAGCATGTAGATCCGCGGACACCGTTCAAGGATTCTGTCCAATGTTCGATCGCCGACACCTACCAAAAATCACCGGACACCTTTGATCTCCACATACACACCTGTATACACAAAAACAGTCATTCCCAGCCCCTTGTCCCTTTTTTCGCTTTATCAGCCCTATGCTTTCCCTTGCATTGCCCCGCATCGCAGGAGGCTTCCCGATCTTATCGCTGCTTATTGTTCTTTTAGGGTCCTTTTGAACACACATTGTCCTTGATAGTTTCGTTCATCTATCATGAGAGTGCCCAAGGACGTTGTTCTTTGTGCTCTTTGATCGCTTGTCTTTTCGTTGGTCGAAGTGCTGCAAAGAGTGACCTCCCAAACTTCAGGCTTGTGCCTTTAATTACCCATTCCCCGCTTTATTCTGCTTATTCTTTTACTTTCTTTTTTTTATTCTTCTTCTCTTGCCTCATGGCCCCTCACCCACAATTAACGTCGAACGAGGCTGATCAGATGTCTTCTTACGCCTATTTACCACCTCCACCACCTGGCTATCAACTCGTCTATGTGCCGCACTTCCACACTACACACTTACCAACCCAACGTTCTTGCGCAACTTCCCCACTGCCAACTACACCTTCCAACCCTTATCCTCCCCATCTCCCCACGCCATCTTACACGCCAATGTCAATACGGCACTGTTCCTCGCTTGCGATGGACCATGATTGTATACTCAGAACATACGAGCTTACCATGCGGCAACAGCCTGTACAGGCGAGGATGTGTGGGATTGGAGATAAATGTGAGTTTTGTGCGGAAAAGCATTAAAGGAAGGGGGCGGGGTTGTTAACTGGCTTGGATAGCCGACCGACGTCCAGTGGACCCCACGCCAATCATTCAGCTGAAGGTTATTGACCCGCAAGGCGACGATATTACCTCGATCGATCCTCAGACTAAGCAGCAGATCCGAAGGCCGTCTGGTTCTGAGGGCATGACATACATGCAGAGTAAGCCCAATTAATCTTTATACACCTAAATCCGGCTTGTCTCATGCTGAAATTCTATACGCAGATCCATACTATTTCTTATTCGCTTGTCTTGTTGGCGGTGAGGAACAGGAGGATGAGCTTCATGTTATCGATGATGGCAAAACCCGATTCCTAACTGGCACACCTGTTTCTTCATTGTATCATCTCAAAGACTTGGATAATTCGGATGCGGCCTTCTTTGTGTTCCCTGATCTTGGTGTGAGGAAAGAAGGGAGATACAAGTTGAAATTAACGTTGTTTGAGATTGTCGAGTGAGTTATCTCAGCTCACCCTACCGCGTTGATCATGCCTAATACACGTCGCTCGCAGTCAAGAAGTGTATTACTGTACCACAATGTTCACTTCTACATTCTCTGTATACTCGGCTAAAAAGTTTCCGGGAATGTCAAGTACGTCGCTCAATGTCAGGAATAGATGATTGCTGACAATATAATGCAGAAGCTACAGATTTATCTGTATCATTCGCCGAGCAGGGCCTCAAAATTCGAGTGCGTAAAGACCCTCGCCAACGTGAGTTCAATGCTTCCTAGTGGTATATGAGTTTTGGCTGATGCTGATCAGCAGCTGCGCGTGCAACAGCATCTTCAAGTGGAAAATCGAAGCGCAAGAGTGATGCGCACGAATCAGAAGAGGAGACACCAGCGCAAGGGCAGTCCAAGAGGACGCGAGGGCTTTCGATGGGTTACCCCGGACATGAACAACGTTTTCACCCTCCTCCAAGCGAACACCATTACTACCCTTACCCTCCCAACTATCCTCCCCCGCCGTCCGGTTATTACCCTCCATCAGGTCATCCCATGCCTCCCCCACCACCACCTAGTGCATACGACCCTTATCGCTCTCATATGTCCCGTAGCGGATCGCCACACCCTTACCACCCATCTTACCCCCCTTACTCTGCGCCCGGATATCCACCACCTCCATCAAGCTACTACCATGTCAACTCCGGTCGTCCGTCTACCCATCCAGAATCAGGTCCGAGCAGACATCGCCATTCTCTGCCTCCTCCAGGGTATGTTCTTGGCTCACGCCTAATCCCATCGCCTTCTTCTCTTGGACACCATGCGTACCCCATACCGCCTGGTATGGGTTACCCACCATACCCAATGCATAGCGAGTCCTATGACAGAGCAGGTATGCCATGGCCTCAGGATCACCGTCCAATATTGCCGCTGCCACCACATCCGGAATCTGTGATGGGCAGACCTGGATCTCGAGGAACTGGTCATCGTTCGACCCATCCTTCTTCTCTTCGTCAAGGGGGTTCTCCACTCGCAAGCCCAGGAAGATTTCAGTATGCTCAGAGTCCAGATATGGGATCATACAGACCATCATCGTCTGCTGGTACCGGAGACGGCAGGGATGGACGAGAAAGGGAGAGGGAACGTGAACTGCATAGGAGATCGCCCGTCATACTGCCTCCGCTCACTCGATCACCAGCTCTTATACCACAGAGTCTGCCACCCATCACTGACCCTCGAGATTCTCGGGAAAGTCAGAACGAGAGTAGGGCAAGCGTGGGTGAAGGTTCTGGGTCTCGTCCAAGCAGTTCCGGCAAAAATAAGATGGGATTGGGCAACCTGCTGGGTTGAGAAAATATTGAAAAAGGGGCTGTGTCATTTATTGTGATATAGTAGAACAAATAGAACATTGATAAAATAGCATAACTTAATTAAGATGCATAGTCTGGTACCTCATTGTACCGAACCAGACTGGACCAAAAATATGTCTTGTCATCATAACTTCCTCCGTTGTGCGCATTTCCAATCAAGGATATATGTGGCCCTGACTTGGTCCACGAACTTGAACGCATGACCGACCTCTTTTCATCATTAGATTAGCAACTTTTTCCCCAAGCACCTGCTGTAAAAAATATAGAAATGCGGTATCTCTGAGAACGTCTCCATTATTGCCTCTCAATATGATAGCGTTGAATGCCGTCTGTCGTGAAGCTGCTGTTCCCCTTTCGGTGTTGTTAGGATTGCTATAGACGGGCATACAGAGGCACCATCTGCAAAGAGATTAATGTGAGATAGGGTATGGGCCGTTGCATATATTCTCCTGTTCCTCATTTTTGAACTTATGATGCTCAGCCACAGGCAGCCATCGTTGTGAGCGCTATTGCCAATGGACGGTGGTTGGGTGTGCAATCTGCGTCACAGGTTTGACGATGCCCAGGGACACATTGCTGATGATATACTTACATTGCCGTACGTTGAATTCCGAGATGCTCATTTAGTACCCTGCAATCGCGCAATGCGATGTTCTGAGCATCGACAGTAGTACTTGCTCTGCTGAGGTAAGCTTTGATGTTGTTGGTAGAAGGAGTAAAATGACCCTTCGGTCCGTGTTCCTTAAGAAAGAAACTAGCCCCCATTTGGGTGTTCCCCAGATTTAATTGCGGTAGATGCCCAGTAAAGTTTGAGGCGGGTTCTAATTGAACGTGTAGAAAGGATTTATCCCAACAAACAGGGAGTCGCAGGACGAAGATTCATGAAGATGAGTATGTCATCTACCTGCTGCCCTAAGCATCTTCATTAACATATATAGTCAGCCGAGATTGGAACAATCGCACACTCACATATATAGGCCAATAAAGTTAACGGCGTACGACTTAAAACGATGGAAAACGTAAATAATATGAATGTCACCGATTGCGAAGTTATGAGGTTAATATCTTTATAAGCTGTATTGATTGTTGATGACTTCCCTTACTGCTTCATTGAAGGAAGTAATGTCCGTCAGTTGGATTGAGTCATCTGTTGCTGAGCCTTCTGATTTACATTTTTTCAACATATGTTGTTTGCGAGTGGAAGACATCCTCAGACAACTGACGACGAAGGCGTGATAAGAGATATCGTATTTCCGTCATTGTTGACGATGGCCTCCCAAGCCAAACTAGACCGTTGCCTGTGAAGGGGGGACCGAGAGCATATCTAGGACTCGCGCCAATTGGTGTGTCGGATGTAAGAAGGTAGAAGTAAAATAAACAGAGAATTTCGAACGAACGAAGAATACGTACGTACGACCCAGTAAAAAAAAAAGGCAAAAGAATGAAGGCTCGACGGGATTTGAACCCGCGACCGCTAGATAAACTCCAGTTCACGACCTCGAAGTCTAGAATGCTACCACTGCAACACAAGCCCTTCATCACAACCGAAAAAGTATAATTATTTATAAGTGGAAGAATGTCTTATGAGCAAAATTACATAATGAACGCGTCGCGTCTGACCGTCACGATATCGGTTGACTGGACCGGACGCCTCTCGTTCAAGACGGAATAAGATGACATCAATAATTGTAACTGTCGACAATCCTGCTCTAATACCCTGTCCACTTTTCCTTAACTGTCCGATCGCCTAATATGTCGGCCAAAGAGTTGACCGCCAGTGACATCCGGAGCAATTTACATTCCAGCCTACCGAAAAAAATCCTTCGAGAAGGCTACGTCTCGTCCCTCAGCGGAACTATCCAACCTTCTGGTTCACCAGCTCCAAGGGTAACCTTCACCATCAAAACTGACTTTGCGAGGTCTCCCAACACCTACGAAAGACAGGATATAGTGAAAGAGGCTTTCGTGATCAAAGTTGAGCTGTATTCTGCAGCGTGGCACCCTTTCAATGGCAGTGGTAAGCCAGAAGCCCGAAGGGCTCGTGCAGTTAAGAAGGATCTTGAGAAATCCTTGGAAATTGTTCGCAACTTGAAGACTCGATTGGTGAAGGAAGTTGATTTGGGAGAAATGAAGGTTCTTGATATACAAACCCCAAACCTGAGTGACCCTAGACAAAAACCGTACACAGAGGTAGTCCTGGCTGGTGTTGGGGGATTGACTCTCAAATTCAATGATAAAATTATCAAGATTATCAACGGCACGTCATCACTACCTTCAAAGCTTATGGGCCTTGGAAAGGCGGCTAATGAAACATTCAGAACCCAAAATCCCCATGACTAAAGTCCACTCGGCCTCTCGTTCTTTTTCCGATGATTCACGCGAATTCCTTAGGCCTGCAGCAGCTATCAACATCCCAGTCGTCAAATCTGTCAGACCACTTACCGAATTTCGACCTCCAGACCAGCTTCCGGTAGACGCTCGTAAACGATCAAGCGAAGAATTGGATCCCAACGCCAAACGACCTCGTAGTAATGAACAACCTGCCGACTCCTCCCTTACTGCCCCAACGCCTCCATCTGTGCCGAATTTGAACTCAAACCTCACACCGGATACGAACGTCTCTTCTGTCCCTGTCCTTAGAGCTGCGTCTGCTATAAGAAGGGTACAAATACAAGGCGATGGTTGGATAAGCTTTGGTCCTAGCGTAAATCAGCCCACGCCTTCAACTGGTCCTCAGTCGGGTGACAATACGTCTATAAGCGGTGCAGTTGGTGAAACCGGAAGTGTCACCCAACGCGCTGTACTTCCAACCGGATCTGAACTCAATAAGGGATTTAAAGCGAAGAACGTGGGTTACACCAAGTCAAAATCCTCCTTTAAAGGCTAAGCATAACTATTAGGGTACTATATATCACACGCTTGAAGAGATTGCAGCTTTTACAAATAGAATGAACGGTATCGGCGCTGTAGGCGTTGTCGGCCATATCGATGGGCCCTCACCGCCTACGAGAAATGGTATGTTATTCCATATATGCTCTTTCCATAACTCATTTACTTTATGGCAGGCAAAGATTGGATGATATCTCTCGTTTTGACCGACCCTAGCAACGCTATCACTTCTGAACAACTTGTCTTGGCGATTTTCAGACGGGATGGCGAATTTCTCAAGGATAAATTCAAAATCGGCGACGTCGTTCTATGCCGCAACTGTTTTTCAACCAGATTCAACGATAAGTCGAAACTGAACTGTGGAAGTAATAGTGATCAACTTTTCATCTGGCGCGGTGGTCCGCAACCGATTAGCCCTTCGGAATATCGGAAATATCCGCTGGGCGACGATGAGCTGGAGAGAATGAAGGCTTTGTGGGGCTGGAATACAGCTTCGAGCACGGGCAAGCAGATTGTGGATGGGATGAGCGGGAAGAAGGCAAAATTCATGTATCTTGCCAACGTCGAAGTTGGGGATTTCTTCGATGGCAATGTTAAAGTAAGTGCTCTGATGTTCGAGCGTGATGTGTATCCCAGCTGATACCTTAAAAGGTTTTGAAAGTAATCGATAACCTCAGGGAACCGAGGCAAGGCCCCGTTCTCGAAGTGTACATTACGGACGGCACATGCCCCGTCCGAGCAGGCCATATCAATCACAACTTTCATGGTTTGTCCTTTGGTCTGCCATCCGAGGCTGTCTTCTGCGTCGCCATAGACGATTTCGGCAGCGAGGCAGGGATTGAGCACTTGAAAGAAGGCAACATCGTGAAAATCCCGAATCTACACTGCAAGGTGCATCGCCAATCTGGCTCAATAGAGATTTTCTGGGCGAATAGGGGAACAGCGACGCAAAACTTTAGGGACAGGAAAATTAGCCTGGTAATAGATGAGGGTATCAAGACGGAAATTGAAAGGTGCGCCCAATGCATCTCACAGGGTGTTGTAGGATGAGCTGACCGTAGATGAGTAGGAAGATTAAGGAGTTAAGGGCAAAGGACACCGCTATAACTGATATCGAATATTTTGAGTCCGAGCCGGAAGCGAAGCTGGAACCTGAGCCGCAGCCAGCATCTGCAGTCCCCTCCGGAAAAGTACAAGAAACGAAACAAGCGTCCATTCCCCTTACCAATCAGACTAGCCGTCCCGCTTTCACAACCAGCGACTCTTCCGCCACCGCAATAAGCACCATCATCCCTATCGCGCCCCTCGTTCAACCGGTCGATTGCTTGCGCGCGCTTCATACCATCTACCGTCACCCTACCAAACATCCTCTCTCTACATTATCCGACATAACCGAGTTCAAAGAACCAGCCAAGCTGCGAACGATTGCCAAAGTGGACGATATCTTTTCCCGGGAGGAAATAGGCGAGAGGGAGATGTTAGTGCATGCCTGGTGCAAGAATTGCAAAAAGTGCTTCCCATCAAATCTAATGCCGTGTGAGAACTGTGGAGATGTCGAAGGGAAGCAAGCGGAATGGAGGTATAGGTTTTATCTGTTGCTTATGGATAGGCAGTCGGATTTGACAGTGTTTTGCGGGGAAGAAGCAGTGAGTCATCTGTTTCTTTCATTTTTGCTTCGGGCATGTTGGAGTCGGGATGGTGTGTTATCCGGAATGAGGAAAGAATGTGAGGAAGAGTAAATGGAGGACGAGACAAAGTGACGTAGTAAGGGCGCGTATAACTTTGCCGAAAGTGCGGGGTAGCAAAGTGACGTTTCGTGGTGCATAAGGTTATTAGGTTATATTTTTAGCTATTGGCTAATCAGTGCGCCTTCTTCCCCAACCCGGCCCTGAAACAGGAGGAATGGTTGCCGTCACTTCCGCCGTACGAACCAACGACAAATCCCAGAGATAAACAGAAAACCAAGCAACGCCTAGAACAGTGCTGTAAGGAGACAAGGGATATCTTGATGGGTGAAAAAGGTAATGATGGGAGGAGATCACGTCCGTGGATCGATTGGACGTTGGAGCCGTATATTATCAAGTATGGGAAGGTTGTGCAAAACAGGGTTTTCGGGATGAAGAGGTCAGGCTAAGCGTCGGATAACAGACAACAGGAGGTCAAGGGCAAAGGGGGTGGTGTGGTTTGGAAGATGAACAAATGATTCATCATACAAGTTTCCTTCTTGCGTTCTGCTGCCTGGTTTTTGATGCTGGGGCTGGGCCCTCTGTACACATTTTTTTCCTACAACTGTAATAAATAATATGTCCAGTTTTCCTGTCGTTCGTCGTCGTTCTCGCGCGATACGGTTAGAGCCGGGAATCCATAGGGAATTTTTAAATGCAGTCCCCATGGGGATTAGAAATCGTCGCTTATCTCCATACCCGACAACTAGAAATGAATTGGTGGCGATATGAATGATCGAGGGAGGTTGTAATTACGTGCCTGGCAGATCTATACATGGGAATTGATTCGGAATCCCGAACACCCGCCGTCGCGTACAAAAGACATCCGAACTGTTTCCCCACTTTTTGTAATTCCATCTCCACAAGCACCAGTGCTCCAACAAGTGTCCCATTTCTCTTCAAAGAACACTCCTAGTAGCCCACGCCTTATGACCAGCACTCCACCGCCCTATTCATCACAATGCGAGTCCAGAAGAGGCAGCGCGCCTTCACCAATCATGATCGCGTTATCTGGGTGGCCGGAACCAGTTTACATCGCGAGCGATACTAACAGCTGGGACCGAAAGAAGCAACCGTCCAGGTCTGGGACAGCGACTCCTCCAGAAATTTATGACGGTGTAGGTGGGCCTCGCATTATGCCTCAGCACATTCCTGCGTCGTTGGCGCAAAAAAACGCTCGTCCATCTACGAGCCAACCCCAAACTGCTCGCGCACCGGCAACATCGGCCGGGAAGGCCGACCCCGGAAAGATATTCCCCGCTGCGGTCAATAACAATAACACTGCTCCGCCAAATGCTCCAAACAGGTGGAGCAGGAGCAATGGTAGGAATGTAATCAAGCCATTGACCCCCGCATATCCCCCAGCGCCTCCTGCTGGTTCCATATTTGCAGCCCCCACAGCTACAGGCAACAGCAAGGCGCCAGTCGCTCCACAGTTCTCCATATTCGCAACCACTTGTCCACATCTTACAGACCCATCCCTCGGTCCATGTCCCTTCCCGACACACCCTCACGATGTTAGAAGCATGTTTCCGCCCACCAGCCATTTGGCAAAGAAGGAAGCAACGATGCCCTTATCCGGTCCTTCACGTGACAAAGAGACCACTGATAAGATAACAGATAAGCAACCTATTCGTCCCAAGTATCTCCCACCCACCATCTTCCCATCTGTCACCATCTCTTCCATCACTCACTCTCCCACCACTATAATCCGTTCTTCATCTTCATGTTCATCTGCATCTTCATCTTCGTCTTCGTCATTAACCAAATTTAATGACAAAGGTAAAGAACGCGAAGATCCAATTAAACGACCAAGCACTTTTGCCGATCCGCGATACCTTCCTTCATCTGCAATCCTACATAAAGGGAGAGCACTGCCTCTGGTCCCAAGTTGGTCTGGAATATCGTCACCTTCATCTAGTCGAACTTCAACTCCTCTCGGAGAGAGATCTAGGTCACCTGCCGCTCCCACGCCCACTTCTAATCCTACTGTCGCTTCTATCGCTCCAGTCAAGGCTTCCACCGACATCCGAGAGATTGATGAGAATTATGACTGCAACTGTTCTCCAACGTCCACCACGACAAACGAGTCCAACGGGAAGGGCAAAGGTAAAAGGCGACTGAGCATTTTAGGTGATGTGGAAGCAGGCATCTTGTGGAAGAAGGTGGTTGTGAATGACTCAAGGGAAAATGTTTCCAACACGGCCGAGATTGGGGAAGCGATGGACGTTGATGTGGTGGAGGAAGTGGAGAAGATGGAGAAAGTGGTCATCTAATGCTTTCTGTTTCCTGTACGCCTCTTCATTCGGTTCTTCGATGTCCATTAGCTGATTGTTGGGTATAGTCCTCTAGCGTCGGTTTTAAACATGGACTTCCTAGCATTATTTCTTCTGTGCAAGTTCACTTCTCACACTTTTCTTTGTCCTCGTAAGTCGCCAATCCCCTGGTCATTCCCTTTTGTCCTTCACTTATCACCATTCCGTTCTAGCATCAAAGTCCTCCACTTATTGGTCTCATCTATCTTATCTTGCTTCTACCTTCCTTAGCCATGTCCTTCGGTATTTCATGAAAAGCCGAAGAAACCCTGTACAATATTTGTAGCAACGTGTATTCTTAACCATCCCTTTCGTTTTTACAATTTACTCGTTGTTTTTAGCTCGTGCGATATGAGTTCTACTTGCTTGATGCGTAATGCAACGCTTTGCTCTACATTGTATATACAGGACACTCAATTTCCGTTTTACACTGGTGCATCGTTGCACGAAATCGTTAAATACATGCGACAATGTGCGCTGAATTTCCAAACCTGATTATAACCTTATCTACAAGTTAACTACGGTTGTACTGTTACAACCCCCTCTAATATCTAAGTTTTAGCTTACCAAAAAATTACTTGTTGCTGACATAATAAGAATGTTGAATAACAGCTACAACGTCCATTGAGATTCCGTGGCCCGGCCAACCGAATAATGAGGACGTCGTTAAACTTCTTCTGAACCTGTTCTACTGGCCAGACTAGAAGGCAAAAACCAAAGATCAGCGCTACAGAACAAACTCGTAATCCTTCAACAACAATCACTCACATAGCACTTCTCCGCTCATTACTCATCTTCTCCCTCCTTACACCGGCCAAAACACTCAGTCCGAGGGCCAGAATACATCCCAAAAAGGATAGTTTGAAAGCTAAGCCATAGCATTCTTCGCCCACTAGACCTATTTCGGGAGCCAAGCCCAATGAGAAGACGTGAATGAAATGGAAAAGAGATGGAGGACAAGGAAAAAAGGGGGCGAGAGAACAGGAAAGATGAGAGTTAACCGGAGTGCGTTCTGTATGGAAGAGGTATACGTACAATCATGTGATCCATCATCAGGTGGAGTAACGCCCCCACGCTTGATGAAATCCATCATCCCCATCACCCCGCTAACGTCCGCTTCCTCGGGATCAAATGATCCTATTCGTCCAACCTTTCACAGCATTAGCAACTTGACAGAATCAACAAAATTGCTTAGAAACGCACAGTATGAGCATCATAAACGCTCCCAAACAACACATTGAATGTATTGCTCCCAATGATAGGTGCTACCGCCGTCCAGCCCCAGTTTTGAGAAAAGTGTCTCATTCCAAACCATTCCAAAACTAACATCGGCATCACGTTGAACAATGCCCCGTACGCAAGACCAAGAAGGCTGGACACGATCCATAGCGATCGTACATGCGTGATAGATAGGGCGGAGAGTTGGGACAGGATGAACAGACATGCCACGAGTGGGAGGGCCCAAATACGTCGAACTTGGAAACGGGTTTTGCAAAAGTCAGAGTACACGCCTGAGAGGGGCTTAAACTTTAAACTTGATAGTGGCTAATTTGACTTACCGCCCAAAACTCGACCAGCACAGTTCCAAATGCTGACCAACCCTACCTGCTTTGCCTGCCACCCGCCAATTTTTCCCTCATCATACACTCTCTTCCCCTCTCTCGCCAAGGCGAGGACTACTGTTCCAGCGTTGTTGATATACATTAATCCAATTCCGGAAAGAAGAGCGAGAATAATGAAGAGTAACCAAAAGTCAATTGCCTTGAGCAAGTCAATAGGGGGGCGAGTGAGTAGAGTCGGGGACAAAGACGAGAGAGAGGATGAACGGGAACGAAGTGGTTTATGGGTAGCATTTTGAGACGGAGGAAGGGCGCCAAAATGGGCATGTGGTTGTGGATGGTCGGAGTCGGGATTAATATGACGTCCTCTGGCGGCTGGTGAACGTGAGCGAGAAAATTCCACCGATCGACTGAGCTCAAAGGAGCTTGAGCGAGAAAGCGTAGGGGAGCCGTAATCACCGACGACGACTTCTACACCCATCTCATCTCCGTCCTCATTTTGTTCAACTCGTTCATACAGAGGAGGGCAGAGGTCTTTTCCACCTTCGGGAGGTATTGCTCTGACAATAAACGCTGCGAACAACATCGGCCCACCAGTACCGATCGCCAATAGAGCAAGCAAACCTCCCGAGTCGCCTGGCCAAAACAAATGACCAAGAGCTGAAAACAGAAATGCGCTGAGACCAAAGCCGGCAAGGACGGCACCCGTTGCGGAAGCCCGTGTTGAGTCCGGGAATGATTTGGCGACTGCATTTACACCAGACGTCAGACCTGCTGAACCGCCGCAGCCCGTAAGGAACATTGCAAAAAGAAGCAGAGATAAACTAAGGTGAGAGGGATCATTAGAAGACGGAGAGCGAAGAGGAATGATACGGATATAGAAAGCATATGTAATACCGTAACCTAAAAGACAACAAAGACCCCCAGCCAGCAGCGGACTAAGGGCTGGTAAGCAGCATTATGACACATAGAGGAACAGGAACTCACATCTTCTGTCCCTTGGAGTCGACAATCTTACCCCATACAGGCCCAGATGCGTACATGCCAAAGTTCCCAGCGAGGCCAATCAAGTTGATCATCGTTGCACTAATTAGCAGTTGGTTGGCCAGCTGAGGAGCGTACGCCGAGTAGCCATAGTTACTCCCACTGTCCCAATTCATTGCGTTAGCAACTAGCTCAACTTGGAACGAAACAAGCCCACCTTGCCAATCCAACGATAACAGACGTGACGAACACTCCTGCTCTTCTCGTATCGACCGCTGACCACTCATGTCGGAACGGGATCAAACGCTCGAGACTCATTGCGCGAGCGCCGGGAGTGATCTCCTTGGAGAGACGTGATGGGCCGTGCTGGCTTTCTGGGATGAGGCGAGTGCGCGATGACTGACGGGCGATCGTTGATGGGATTTCCATAGATGATATAATTATCAAATACGGAACAGAAAACGGAGATGATAGAAAGAATTGGACGATACTACACCTGACTTCTATCTCGCGCTTGTTGGTTATTTAATGCCAGCTCGGATTTAGCCGATTGGTTGATCATCTTTTTGCTTTTCTTCTTCCTTTGGTACTCTAACAAGCACTTATTCATTTCAAATTTATTAAAAATAACGAGTTATTAGGTGCCAAAAATCATTAAACAGATGCCGAAGAACAGTTCCAGCGAACGACCCATCGTAACGAATGCAGAGTGTTTATCCTACATTGTTATTATCTTAAAGACTTCTGGACAAGCTCCTGATAACTATTCCGGATCTATTTCCGTATTGAAGTTCGGGTTCAGAGAGAGACTTACGCAAAGCTACACGGTCCTTTTTTCAACAACCGGTCCTCTTCACGCGGCCTCATCCATCGACCAAGACAAGAATAAAATCATTATGACGACAGGCAGTCTGTAATGAGAAGAGATGACAATCAACCATGTTGCTTAGCTCTATCACAGCTACATGGCATTGGAGGAGGCAGTGATAATGATAACATCTTTGGGACCAGAATCCGAAGCCCCAATGGGAGTGATAGAAGTAGTATCATCAATCACTATCGGACACTCAAATATACAGTAAGAAAAGATAATCCCAATCAAACTGCTCGTGAAGATTGGTCATCACCGTCATTTCCATGATTCCTCTTCATATAAATGAGGGAAGTGAAGAAGGAACATCAAGCGTCCACCGTAGCAACAATGGTAAGAAAAACCTCGACAACTTCAACAGTTGGTGGGAGGAAGCCGGCCATTTAATCAATTACTTTGTTTGTCTATTGATAGTAACTCTTCTAAACAACCTCTTTTATGATATCGCTGAGGGAGAAGGTATGTCATGTAAGGTCGAAAAATCAGGCAGTGAAGGACAACAAGCGGGTAGGAACAAAGGACTGAAAGTCCATAATGATCATGCTTCTTGAAGAATATACCCATATTAAGTATTAGAAGCTACTAGATTACTAGCTTCTGGTAACACAAAATTTCCGCTTACGGTAAATACCATTTTACGTAAACATCATTGCAGTTGTTATTTCATCCCACCATTTAGCTTCGCCACTACTTTCCTTGCCCTTCCAGTCGTTCCGTCCCGAGCTAATACGTCGATTTCGCTTACATCTTATTGCTTTTCTTTTTTATTCTTCTTGCCTTTCTCTATCTTCCTAAAATCCGCCACCATGTCCAAAAAAGGCGGTAGGGACCTTTCCCAGTTCAACTACGGGGCGATGAGCTCCCTCGTAGTGAACCAAGGTCCGTTAGTTCTTTTAACGAAAGTGTCGAACTGACCTTGAGGACATACAGATCGCTCGGTTGTGAGGAACGACGAACCCACGGGTGCTCCTGAATCCCTCGTAGGGCGTATTGATCCCAAAACTATGGGTTCACGCGTACAAACAACTGCACCTAAAGATCTTGAAAAACGAAAAGCTAAATCTAAACTCACTTCCGCCGATGAGGTCGAACGCTCCATCCGCCGAGCTCAAGAGAAGTCTCGCGCGCAATTCGGTACACAAGGGGTTCTAGACACGGTGGCTGAAATGGAAGGGTTGAGATATAGACCAAGGACAGCAGAGACAAGAGAGGTGTATGAGTTGTTACTTGGTTTAACTCACACGATTTTGGGCGACCAAACGCAAGAGATCGTGAGATCCGCTGCGGATACAATACTGGAATCACTGAAGTCGGAAGATTTGAAGGAGTTTGACAAACGAAAAGACGTCGAATCAGTACTCGGGCAGATGGATGAGTCTACCTGGGCTCAGCTTGTCAGCTTGGGTAAAAAAATTACAGATTATGTGGAAGAAGAGGAGGGTGGGGCAGATGAAAGGCAGCAAGCAGTAGACCAAGAGGGCGTCGCGGTTCTTTTCGAGGACGACGATGAGGAAAGCGAGGATGACTTTGAAATTGGTGGTAATCCGTCAGACGAGGACGAGGACGAGGATGAAGAAGAGGATGAAGAAGAGTCGGGAGCGGAGGCTGCGGAAGATGGACAAGATGCGCTTGTTCTTGGTGGCAAATCATCGAAAAAGACTGCTACTACCGATTCCGACAGAGTTTCTCCTCGTGATATTGACGGCTTTTGGTTACAACGTCTCATCGCGTCCTACTATCCTGATCCTGTTCAGTCTTCCGACTTCACCTCTCAAGCGCTCACTCTCCTTTCTTCGGATGCCGAACTTCGAGATCTCGAAAACAGTTTGGCGGAGATGTTTGGTTACGAAAATTTTGACTTAGTCGCCAAGTTAACGAAGAACAGGGATGTCATAGTTTGGTGTACGAAGCTCGCGAGGAGTAACGAGGATGAGAAGCAGGACGTCGAGGTTGCGATGAGAGAGAAGGGTGTTGGATGGATTCTTCGAGAGTTGCGTGGTATTGCCAAAAAGCCCGACCATGCGTCCGCTTCTGTTGCTATCCCTAAAACCGCCACCATTCAGCCTGGTACCATCGCCCAACCTCGCAAGACCATCGACATCGACTCTCTCATTTTTAGTGAAGGCGGTCATCTTCTTACTGCCAAGAAGGTCCGTCTTCCTGAAGGGTCTTTCAAGCGTCAGATGAAGGGTTACGAGGAAATTCATGTGCCCGAGCCGAAACGTCGTGAGCCTGTCGTAGGTGAATTGGTGCCGATTACCAAGATGCCGCAATGGACATGGCCTGTCTGGGAGAGCGTGAAGACCAGGGAATTGAACGTGATTCAGAGCAAAGTGTTCCCTATTGCTTGGGGAACAAGTGAGCCAATGTTAATTTGTGCTCCTACAGGTGCGGGAAAAGTGAGCGTCACATTCCATTGTCTTGTACCCGAAATTAACTTAGTTCGCAGACCAACTGTGCCGCCCTGACCATTCTTCGAGCGATCTCCCAATTCCGCGACGAGGCCACTGGTTTCATTGACAAGGACGCCTTTAAGATTATCTACGTGTCTCCCATGAAGGCTCTTGTTCAAGAACAAGTTGACGCGTTTTCCAAGCGTTTCTCTTCCCTTGGTATTCGCGTCGCAGAATTGACTGGCGATAGCCAGTTGACAAAGCAGCAAATCTCTGAAACTCAAATCATTGTCACCACCCCCGAGAAATGGGATGTCATCACCCGGAAGAGTACTGACACCAGCTACACCAACCTCGTGAGGCTGATTATCGTCGATGAGATTCATCTTTTGCACGATGACCGAGGACCTGTTTTGGAAAGTATTCTCTCGAGGACCATCAGAAAGATGGATCAGACACACGATGATGTCCGCGTCGTCGGTTTGTCTGCTACATTGCCAAATTACAAGGATGTTGCTACTTTCCTTCGTGTTGATCCCAAACAAGGACTTTTCTACTTTGACGCTTCCTACCGTCCGGTCGGTCTCAAGCAGCAGTTTATCGGTGTCACTGAGAAGAAGGCAATCAAGCGTTTGCAAACCATCAACGAGGTCTGCTACGAAAAAGTTCTCAACTACGCCGGCCGATCTCAGACCCTTGTATTTGTCCACTCTCGAAAGGAAACTGCCAAGACCGCCGCGTTCCTCCGTGATACTGCTATGGAAAAGGAGACGTTGACTCAGTTCATTAACCCTGAGGGTGCCTCGCGTGAGATCCTTATCCAAGAAGCCGCACAATGCAAGGATGCCAAGCTCAAGGACCTCTTGCCCTTCGGTTTCGGTATCCACCACGCCGGTATGTCTCGAGAAGACCGTACTACTGTCGAGCAATTATTCTTCGAGGGTCACATCCAGGTTTTGTGCTGTACCGCTACGCTAGCTTGGGGTGTTAACCTTCCTGCTCACACCGTTATTATCAAAGGTACCCAGGTGTACAACCCTGAAAAGGGTAAATGGTCCGAGCTCTCACCTCAAGATGTCCTTCAGATGCTTGGTCGTGCTGGTCGACCACAGTTCGATACTTATGGTGAAGGTATCATCATCACCAACCATGGAGAATTGCAGTATTATACAAGTTTAATGAACCAACAGTTGCCGATTGAGAGTCAGTTCGTGAGCAGGATGGTTGACAACTTAAATGCCGAGATTGTGCTTGGAAATGTCAGAAATAGGGACGAAGGTGTGCAGTGGTTGGGCTATACTTATTTGTAAGTATCGCTCAAGAGTAGCAGGGAGAGGAAATACTAACAGTCCAAAAGATATGTGCGAATGTTGGAGTCTCCCAAGCTGTACAATGTGGGCGCAGACTACCAGGAGGGCGATGACGCGCTCGTTCAGAAGCGAGGTGAGTAACATTAGCAAAGTCTGTATAATACCTCACTGATTCACTCGCAGCCGATCTGATCCATTCCGCTGCTGTCCTTCTCGAAAAGGGAGGTCTCGTTCGCTATGACCGTGCTACTGGTGTCTTCCAGTCTACCGACCTTGGCCGTATTGCCTCGCACTACTACATTGCGTACTCTTCAATGTCCGTGTACAACAAGCACCTTAAGCCTAATATGACTATGATCGACCTCTTCCGAGTGTTCGCTTTGAGCAACGAGTTCAGACTGATCCCTGTCAGGCAAGAAGAAAAACTCGAGTTGGCCAAGCTGCTTGAGAGGGTGCCGATACCCGTGAAGGAGGGTGTGGACGAATCTGTGGCCAAGGTGAATGTGCTTTTGCAAGCGTATATCTCACAGCTTAAGCTCTCCGGATTCGACATCGTCACGGACATGGTTTTCATCCAACAATCTGCTGGCCGTATCATCCGCGCCATGTTTGAAATCTGTCTCAAAAAGGGCTGGGCTCAACCGATGCGAGCTGCTCTTGACCTGTGTAAAATGGTTGAGAGAAGGATGTGGAAGTCTATGACTCCGCTCAGGCAATTCCCTAGGATCAACCGTGAGATTGTTCAGCGTGCGGAAAGGAAGGACTTCCCTTGGTACAGGTACTTTGACCTTGACGCCGCTGAACTAGGAGAGTTGATCGGCTTGCCCAAGAGCGGAGCCTACATCCAGTCTCTTGTTCACAAGTTCCCCCGACTCGATCTTCAAGCTCATGTCCTGCCCCTCACTCGATCTCTTCTCAAGATCAACGTCACTCTTACTCCTGACTTCCAGTGGGATCGTAATGTACATGGCGCCAGTCAAGCATTTTGGATCATCGTGGAGGACGTGGATGGCGAGAATGTTCTTTATCACGACCAGTTTATCTTACGAGAGAGGTTCGCGGAGGATGAGCATTATGTGACCATCACCGTCCCCATCTCTGAGCCTGTACCTCCCAACTACTATCTGTCTGTCATTTCTGATAGGTGGTTACAAGCGGAGAGCAAGTTACCCATCTCGTTCGCTCATTTGATCAGGCCCGAACCATTTCCTCCTCACACCCCTTTGCTTGAACTCCAACCTTTGCCGATTACAGCGCTTCATAACAAGGCTTTTGAGTCTCTTTATCCTTTCGAGCACTTCAACAAGATCCAAACCCAAGTCTTCCAGGCCCTTTTCACTACTGACGACAATGTCTTCATCGGTGCGCCTACAGGAAGCGGAAAAACTATTTGTGCGGAGTTTGCGTTGTTGAGACTTTGGAGCAAGAAGGGTAAGGATGTGCCGAGGGCGGTATGCATCGAGCCTTACCAGGAAATGGTGGATACTCGAGTGGCGGAATGGTCTAACAAGTTTGAGGGACTGGAGAAGGTGATCGTCGCCCTCACCGGGGAATCGACGGCCGATCTGGCGCTATTGCGAAAAGCGGATGTTGTTGTCTGTACTCCTTCACAGTGGGATTTGCTTTCTCGAAGATGGAAGACAAGGAAGGATGTGCAGAACATTGGGCTGCTGATTGCCGATGAGCTTCAATTAATCGGCGGTGATGTGGGTTCTACCTACGAGGTGATTGTTTCCAGAACGAGATATGTATCTCAACAGACGGGGATCACCACCAGAATTGTAGCCTGCAGTGTGAGCTTAAGCAATGCTAGGGATTTGGGTGATTGGATCGGAGCTAGTAGCCAAACCGTGTTTAACTTTTCTCCTGCCGCTCGACCTCTCCCTCTCGAGGTGCATTTGCAGTCTTTCAACGTGCCTCACTTCCCCTCTCTCATGCTTGCTATGGCCAAACCCGCCTATCTCTCTATGGTGGAACACTCTGCTGGCCGGCCGACCATCTGCTTCGTTGCCTCGCGCAAGCAATGTAAGCTCACTGCCAACGATATCCTTACGTACTGCCTTGCGGATGACGATGAGACTCGATTCCTCAATGTTGAGAGAGAAGATTTGGAGCCGCACTTGGAGAGATTGAGCGACGAGGATTTGAAGGAGACCTTGAGGTACGGTATTGGATACTATCACGAGGCTCTGAGCAAGTTGGACAAAAAGATTGTCACTACATTGTTCGAGGAGGGAGCTATCAAGGTGCTTGTGGCCTCTAAGGTAAGTTCGAATCGATTCCTCCTGACTGAACATGAGTTAATAATGTGCTAGGACACTGCTTGGAGTCTCCCTTCGACTGCTTATATGGTCATCATCATGGGTGTCCAATATTTCGATGGCCAGGAGCACCGATACGTTGATTATGCCATCGCCGATATCCTCCAAATGATGGGCCGAGCTTGTCGCCCAACGATTGACACCTCTTCGCGGTGCGTGTTGATGTGTCAGCAGACCCGAAAGGACTTCTTCAAAAAGTTCTTAAACGAGGCATTGCCGGTCGAGTCAAGTTTACCGAGCTTCTTGCACGATCACTTCAACGCCGAGATTGTAGCGAGGACTATCGAGAATAAGCAGGATGCTGTTGATTGGTGTACTTGGACCTGGTTCTACAGGAGGTTAATGCAGAATCCCGGAGTGAGTATCAAGCCTGAGTCGCTAAAAGTGCGATAGCTGATAGCAAAATCAGTTTTACAACCTACAGGGCACCACACCTACTCATATTGGCGAATACCTATCTGAACTTGTCGAAACCACCTTGAATGACTTGGTCAACTCGGATTGCATTATCATCCAAGACGATATGGACACCCTCCCCAACAACTTAGGTATGATTGCATCCTTTTACTACATCTCATACATCACCGTCGAAATCTTCTCTCAATCCATCAAAGAAACTACCAAACTCAAGGGCTTGCTTGAAATTGTCTCTTCAGCGCATGAGTTTGAGACCGTTCCGATCAGGCACCATGAAGACACTCTTCTTGAGAGGATTTACGACCGTGTGCCTGTTAAGGTTGCCAAAGTCGATTACAGCTCACCCTATTTCAAAACTTTCCTCCTGCTTCAAGCTCATTTCAGCCGCACGACCCTTCCTCCCGACTTGGCTATCGATCAATCTACTATTCTTGGCAAGATAATCGGTCTTCTTTCAGCCGCTGTGGATGTTATGTCCAGCAAGAGTTTGCTTGGATGTTTGGGTGCGATGGACCTTAGTCAAATGTGTGTGCAGGCGATGTGGGATAGGGATTCACCTTTGAAGCAGGTGCCCTACTTTGACGCCGACGTCCTTGGGAGATTCAAGGCCAAGGGTTTGGACTCCGTGTATGACATCATGGAGCTGGAAGATGATGAAAGGAATGATTTGTTGAGGATGAATGACAGACAGCTGTACGTTTTCTTTTCCTTTCAGAATCTAGAAACAAATTACTAATGGGATTGCAGTGCGCGAGTTGCCAAGTTCGTCAATTCTTATCCTAATATTGAGGTTTCTTACCACGTCGAAGACGCCTCTTCTCTTACCTCTTCCGACCCTGTCGTGCTCAATATTACCCTGGATCGCGAAGCTGACGAAGGCAACCCTGAAGACCAAGTGGCCGATGCACCCCACTTCCCTCATAAGAAGATGGTCTCATGGTGGCTCGTGGTGGGTGACGAAAAGACCAAATCGTTGTACGCGATCAAGAAGGTCACTGTTAAAGCGACACTTAAGACTAAGCTTGAATTCACACTCCCTGAAGGAGAGTGGAACTTGAAGCTGTTCTTGATCTGTGATAGCTATGCAGGAGCGGACCAGGACTTTGATATCGAGACTCTTAAGGTAGTGGAAGGGGAGAGCTCTGACGAGGAGTCATCAGAGGAGGAGATGGAGGTGGATAATTAGAGATGTGTTTTTTTATTTGAAATCTAAAGTGAAAAGTGTAATTGATACCCATTCCCCATGCATGCGTTTCTGAAGATCCATTATACTATAAGCTACAAGGATTGTCGTTCACTCTCTGAGTAAATCATGAGAATTTATCGCATGTAATAGCTGCCCAAATTGTACGTAGCCCATAATGATAGAAGGGGCCTTAGTAACAAGGGGCAGTCAACAAGCACAAGAAGACTTTTAATAACTTGTCGAGCCAGATTACAATCTCCGCATCATCTCCGGTAGGCTCTTCACGCGCCTTAGCGAAACCTTTTGCCTCCTGAAATCTTCATTAATGAATGAACACATCCTCCGCCGGTCCCAAACGTCTCCTGCACCATGTTTATAGTAGCACGCCTTGTCGTACATTGTTGGATCCACTTCCGACGATTTGTCTGTCAAGGGACTGGCTGTCGAGCGTCCTTTAGATTTCGGCATCGCCGAATCATCTGACCCATTTGAACTTGATGACGGATCAGAAAACTGACTAACCAGCCCTTGTCCATTTTTTTCTAGGGTAATTGAACTCTGCATAACCGCATTGAGCGGTACTGGAAACCTCCAAGTTCTATTCGCCCATTGGGGACTTGTCCCCGAAAGAGAGGATTTGGAAGAGGATCGAGAAGTAGCGGAGAAGACGGATCTTCCTGATTGGCGATATGATAAATGGCGACTGACCAGGAAAGATGCTGTTCCTGGAGAACGGCGTGGTCTGATAGGAGGTATTTCTAGATTGATATTGATTTCGGTAGATAAAGTATGGTCACTTTGTTGACGTCGCAAAGTACTCTCGTCTGCCAGCTTTGCTTGTATTAAATCCTCCGATGTTTTCGTCTCCTCCAACTCTTCGTCATTTGACGTCTTCCTGCGCACTGTCAAGAATAGATGCTTGAACTTGTCGCTTAATCGGCGAGCGTGGCCTTTATTAAATCTGATTGCATCGACAGATTGCGGGATATGTCGTGCGGAAAGCGGCTGTTCGGGTCCAAGAGTTGTGTCTGATCCGCAGGCGATGAGCGCTTCTCGATGCATGAGTGCCCTCCTGGTTTGCTCTGTCGCATGCTGCTGCTGTAGGATGTATGAAGGCGCTGTGGCCGGAGATGTTTTGCAATATAGCGCATGGTTCGGATGCTTGACAGGCAGCGGCTGATGTATTTGTGAAAGTTTGGAAGCAGGCAGAGATGTGTCAACTTTGAGATGAGGACGAGGAGGTCGGGACTTAGGACCTAGAAGAGATGTCATATGCGAATGGTGGGGTGAAGGATGAGATGGACGCTCAACGGGGCGAGTGGCAATGGTACAAGAGGCGGCAAACGGGTGATCAGGGGGGAGCGAAGCCGCTAAATTTTGAGAGTCTTGAGATACCATCATCACAAGGAACGCTCTTTCACGGTACTTTGGTGCACAGAGATGATGTTGCAGCCCTTGGTATGCAGGGCATGAGGATCGAGCCGGATATGTATCATAATGGAGTCGTTTAACGTCTGCTTTGTTTTTTTATAACCAAATGACATGACAGAGCGCGATGACAAATGGAGATGTTTGACATCTAGACATCCTTTGATGGTGTATGATAGGGAACCGAGAAGATTGCTGGAGGTGACACATGTAGATTGCGCTCACGGAGAACAGTTGCTTTCAAAGGAATGTACCTAAGCGACGATCTTGGTGTGTCACAGGGTCGTCAATCTTTGCCCACAAACGAGATAATGGACCAAAGAGAGGATGTATTCAGTGCCTTTATGGCATAGAATCGCTTTACAGATAGTGCGGACTCGGACTCAATAGTCAGCCCAATCTGGTCGCCATGTGCGGTCGTAATTCACCAGCTTTGGTTGAAATGCGGCAATGAACTGCCGAAGCCTTACATCAATAGACGATCCAAGTCACATAGACGCAAGACGCACCTCCATTCCAGTCTCCCCTAGTCCAACACCTTCCGCTCCTCCTGCGGGTCCAGCAAACATATCCCCCTCCGCAAAGAGACCTGTCAGACTCCAAGACTGAAACCTTCTGATCAAAGCGCACACTAGAGTGCAACTTCCTTTGCCAGTATCATCATGGACCAGCAGGGGATAATTTCTCTTGTCCAATAGAACCTTCAGTAGAGCCTCCATGCGTTCTTTGCCTTCTGGAGTGTACAAATCGGATTCATTGCTGAAGTCGAAGCGGTACAGTTCGAGATTTTGCGATTGAACGAAATCGAGCGAGTCTTGCCGGTAAGGATCAGATCCTTCGACATAGATGATGCCCTTGAGTTTGAGCCTTTTGAGAAAAGGGAAGTTTTTGCGGTTGGGATGTCCTGAACGGTATACGCCTGGAGCAACAAGCGAGAAGTTGATGGGCGGAACAACCACTGATGGACCGTCGTCAACCATTGTTACCCCGGGCGTCACCCTAGTTGGCATCGTGCCGGTCACTTGGGTGATGGCGTTTTAGTTGGGAGAGGACTGCTCGGAGAACCTGAAAGAATATCGCGAGCAAATGACAAATGATATGGAATGGTGAATGCTCATGGATGCTGACGTAAGTCTTTTGAAATGAAAGGAAAAAGAACGAATACATGTGTATCACATCACTTAAGCAGCGATTTCGTGAGGAGATTCTCACCGTGTCGAGTGTCAACAAAACATCAACCTGGGCTTGTGTTGCAGTGGTAGCATTCTAGACTTCGAGGTCGTGAACTGGAGTTTATCTAGCGGTCGCGGGTTCAAATCCCGTCGAGCCTTCGTTACTTTTTTCTTTTTCTTTTGTCCAGGGCTCTTCCTCAACAAGCGGACGCGTCGCGCGTTTTCATTTTTACTCCACAGTGTATCACCATTTTGATTTCCCTTGTGCAACTTTTTCCTTCTCCTCTCATTCTCTACGAGGTTCAAGATGGAAGAAGATAAAGATATAGCTGCTATCGATGCCGAGATAGCCAAGTTGATGGCGCAGAAAGCGGCAAAGGCGGCGATGAAAGAAAAGGACCGACTTGCTCGAGAGCAAGAGGAAGCACATGTTCTTGTCCAAGCCACGCCCAAGAAGAAGGGTAAGAAGACACGTCCCGCTATCTAAAGTGACTGACATATGATCACAGAACAAAAGCAGTCTGATTCTCTTTTTCAAGCACCTTCTCAACCCAAATTCGTCTCCGCCTCATCTCTTCTCCCGCATGAGCGAAAGCCGGCGCAAGAGCTACCGCCATTACCTATCGTACCGTCTACCATGGCAGCCAAGATGGCCGCTCTCAAGCAGCGTCCAAATTATGTAAAATCTTCCCGACAAACTTCAGCCTCTTTCTCAGCGTCTGTGAGCAATAGTTCACATCTAAGCTCAAAACCTTCGTCGTGTCGTCCTGACAAGTTAAATTGTGAGCGATCTCGGAGCTCTTCGCTAGAGGTGGAAGATAAGAAGCCGGTGATTAGGAGAGATGAAGAAGATAGCACATTAATTGAGGAACTAGAGCTAGGACCGAAACAGTTTGGACCGGATCCTGAGGGCGAAGATGAGTGGCTCGGCGTGGAACCAAACTCAAACATCCGTCTAAAGTAAGTCAAAGCGAGTCAGTGATGTTTTTTGTAGGCTAATTTGCCTCCCAAGGAAACGTGTCATGCCCCACGCAGATCTTCAAGAATTCCTGACAGGCCGATATTACCTACCTCCGTCAAAATTATATTCCGTCGTTCGCCTTTCTCGCGATGGAACGTCATACGACGTTCCAGCCGACGATGAATGGGTCACTATAGCAGTAGTCGCACAAAGAGGCCCCATTAAGATTAGCGGTATGAAGGAGAAACGGGTGGGGAGTGATCGGGAAGATAATAATGATAATGATAATGATGATGATAATGATGATAGTGAGGATGAGGCGGATTATTCCGATTCTGATGATCAGGACGGGGAGGGCAGTGGTGACATTAAGGACCTGATTGGAGAGAAAGGAAGGTCTTTTGAAAAACCGAAGATTACGAAGAAAAAGAAAGTCAAAGAAAGCTCAAGCAAAGATGATTGGAAAAAGCATCGTGAACCTCGAAAATATATCAACTTCACTCTCTGCGCCATGCCTCACCGCAGCCGCAATGCCTCCGCTCCCAGTGGCGACGCTCTCCTTCATCTGTTACTTTTCGAAGCCGACCATGTTGTACGTATAGAGCATGGAAATGGCGAGGTGACCAAGTCGTACCGAGGAGGTTCGGGAGGCGCTTATGAAAAGTGGTGCAATTTGCCTGAAGGTAGCGTGATTGCTATATTGAACCCTCGCATCTGGCGTAATCTCAAGGTATGTGCGCTCGTTTATCTTGCATCTGATGCATAAAATTGATTTGAATCTAGGGCCAACATGCCAAACCGCATCCTATGGAGTTCCCTTTGGGTTTGAATCCTGTCTCTGATGACTCGATTGCTGTCATCGGCCAAGCTCGAGACCTAGGGCGCTGCACGGCAGTCCAAAGGGATGGAAGCCGGTGCAAATCTTGGGTGGATCTGTGGGTGATGCCCCAGACTTCGGTGGATAGACTGACTCTTCTATTAGGAGACAGAATCCGATTTGCGAATATCATGTACATGCTGCTGTCAGGAAGAACAAATCAGGCAGAGGCGAGTTTACAGCTAGGTATGTCAGATTTCATCTATTGCTGGGACCTCGCATGACAGACTTATTGCCGGAGTACAGTACCAATTCTTTTACAATAATCAATGGCACCCGAACTGCGAAATTAAACAACAGGAAAGGCCTTCTACCACCAGCAGGTGCGAGACCCGCCGCACGTGGCCCTGACAACGGCGGTGGAGGCGGAACATACATCGTCGGCGGAGGCGTAATTAACACGGGCACATTCGGTGACGAAAACATCGCCGGACGGCTTGGCAGGAGTCGTGCGGAAAAGAAGAAGAGGAGGCAACAGAAGAAGGAGGCAGAGAAGGAGTTTCAGGTGCTGTATGAAAGGGAAAGGGGAATAGGAGGTGGGACGACGGGGGGTATGTATCTGGAGGCTTTGAAGAGGAAGCACAAGAAAGAGGAGAGTTTGTCAGAAGGGGATGAAGATGAGCTGGAAAGAAAGCCTGTATTTTCGGCGGAGGCAATCAAGAGGATTGGATATGATCCGTCGGCGAAGAGAGGGCAGTTTAGTAAGGAGGAGGACCAGAAGCGGGTAAGCGCATCACTAAGCATTGGGTCGAAATTCATGTCGCTGATAACGTTATACAGATGGGAACCATTGCAACTCTCGAAGAATTGAGTACAGGGTGCCGTATGGAGCGTGCTGCCAAGCGGCTAAAAGAAGGAAAGCTCGCTGGCAAAACCTTACTATCAGAACGACAAAGCACCCCATTGTTGCAAGGCACCTCAAACCCTTCTCAGCCCCGACATATCGATACTCTTACAACTGCCGGACGGAATAAGGATAATAACAAAGTAAATATGGATCAGTTTAACATCGCAAAACAGCCGCATGGCCCGAAGATCCGTCTTCCTAGACCACCTCTCAATCGCGACGGAGATGACGACATGATAGACCTTGATTAAAGACGCTTGTTGTAACTTCGATATAACCACACTGTTGAGCATTTCGTTATCGCATTTGTAGCATCTTCCTTCAGTATTACCTCTACAGCGACTCATTTACACCATGCATCGAGTTTCAGGTTTACCTAGCTTTCTGATATCTCCTATGAAGCCATATATAGCTTTATTCCTTTTTGACTGGATCGTAGGCCTGCACTTCAATTTCAACCCGCATATCATCTTCTCCTAGCCGGGTGACGCCAACGCAGGTCCACAGGGGCTGATGATTTGGCATGTATTTGCGAAAGTTTCGAACCATGGCCTCGAGGGCTTCGTTATTGATGGGAACATGATAAGAGTTGACACGGAACACCTTGTAGCATCATCAGCTTTAATCGTCATTACGTCGAGAAGTCGAGTGAAGTAGTAGCCACCTCACCTGTTCCCAGCCTTTGCCGCCAGCTGTAGTCAAAGTAAGCTCGACGTTCTTGAAAGCTTGATCAATCTGGGCATTGATCTCCTTATAGAATTCGAAAGTGTCGGGATCCCAGCCACCTTTTTGTGAATCGTAAGTTACCACTGGTTACGGCTTTTGAGATCTACATACCTTGACCAGAACAATGAATGGTATCGCCCAGTCGTACAGCTTGGGAGTAATGGTGCGACTTGGCGGCTTTCTCACCGTAGCCCTTGTAGTTATAGTAGGTAAGATCCGACATTATTCAGGAAGCTGTTTATGTGTCTCGCTTTCGGGATGAGGGCAGTGAATTATTGGAAGGAAGGTTGCCTTACATATGTATCTATATCGCCAAAGCCGAATTACTCGCCAGTCTCTGCTCGGATGAGTAAACCGGCGGAAGAGGCAGGGGCGGAAGGTCGGGCGAGGGGCGCATTTGTGAAATTCGAAGTGAAATTCCGCTTCCGGTATTTCACAAATCCGCTGCCTGCTCCTCCGCAAGTTAACATCAGAACAAACGATACGCGGAAGTAATCAATAATTATTAAGCAAGTAGTTCCACCATCACTGTTGTGGGAATTTTTCGCGTGGACAGGTCCGGGGCACGCAACTGGTTCGGCATGGACCTTGCGTGGTGTCGGAGGAGGCGTGCACCTAAACGTGAACACAACAAGGCACGCGGCTGGAAAAGCGTAGAAAGTAGCATGGAAAATAGGCGTTGCATGCAGGCTGCCCTTTGTTTGGTTCACGCTACGTCCACGCAACTGGCCGGCGCACGCAGATGCACGCTGCATGCACGTCCTATGGCCATTCAACTGTGCACTCAACCAAACAAGTCGTCGCTGTCAGCAGCGAAATTCTTTTCATCCATTTCCAATTTACATAAATACCTCCCCTCATCCACATTTGCCTTTAACCTTCCACATAAGCATCTCCATCCCTACTATAAAGCCCCTGTCCGCAACCTCATCTCCAAGCGTCTGCAATCTCATCTCCAAGCGTAAGCTGCAATTCTTACAAAATATGGGAGAAGCTGACAAGTGGCGATGACTCAGCGTGTGAATCAGCCAGACTATCTCAATCTTCGACCTAGCTTAAACGCTTCTTTCGGTGAAAATGCCTCGAAGTAGTAATCTCAGGACGTCCAGGTGAGAACTAGTCGTGTACTTGCGTTTCCTAATTGAGGACCTGACTGAAAGGCCTATTATACCACTCTAGCTCGTTGGGCAACCCCCACCGTAGGACAAACGATGTCATCGAGGTAGCATCTATAGGACCAGAAGAGACCTTGGTGAGTGTCCGGAAGAGGATATGAACCGTGTAGCTGCAACAATGGGTTAACCTATGGTCATCGTAGCCCCAAATAGCTGTCGTGCGCTGCCGATGTGCATTATGTCCTAGAGGTGGACGCGCGATGCAGTATAGGACCTGGCTCAATCACCGCATAAGCTTGGAGTTCTCCGAGGCCGACAATCAGCCCTTATCCTCTTCGTCCGGGGAAGACGATGTCGCTGTCCCTACCCTTCCATCTGTATCCCTTTCCGATGATTCCGTCTCCGGTGACATCTCGATCCCTCGATCCTCTCCCCCTGCTGGCCAGTTCATGTCTTCATCCGATGATGCTTACCCTCCTCCTCTTTCAGGTCAGGAGACTTCACAAAGCGGTCTTGAAAGAGAGTTTATGGATATCGATGATGGGCGAAGTTATGATGATCTTCCTGTCATCATGATGGATGAGTCCCTTCTTGAAACAGGCTTTGAGGGTGATGGATATGGAGGTGTCATCCGTGATCGTCTTAGCCATCAGCTTCGCAGATGGCCTACCGAAGTTCCCGAATCCTTGATCCCTCCTTACTCGTGTCGGCAACCCAGCCCTTATCAAGACGAAACCATCTTCCGCACCGAATCAATTACAAGGAGTATGCCTCTACTTCCCACCGTCTTCTCAATCTTCCTCACCGCTTTTGTAGGGCTGCCCCAGCGATTCCGCGACATGGTGAAGGCTGTCATACAGGTCATCCTTGAGCTAGCTATCGCTGAGGATCGAGAAGCGTTGCGCCGGAGGGTACGCGACGAGCACGACCTCTCGCCGGGCGGGCGTGAAAAAATATATCGCATCCTCGATGCAAAATTCCACGCACAAAATTCCCACAGTGCATGATCTTACTATTATGTGTGATTGATACTGGTGACCGACAGCAGGGGCGAGGAGGGATTATAACTCCGCCTCAGAGACAAGTATGGTCGGGCTCACTCCTTGTTATTCATGTACGTAATTTAAACGACTTCAGCCACTCTTCTCTTTATGTTAGCTTCAACTCGATTCTCCCAGCTATGTCAGCTCAAGATCTATCGTTCAAGCATCTGCAGTTACTCAAATAATAAAAAATGTCGCAGTCATATGACCAACGCATGCCTTGCTTGTCGAAGCAAACGCGTACGTGAATGATGGTCATTCACCCTTCTGGACTTGGGTTCTCCCAGATGATTTAGCTATTCTGCAGTAATATGTGAAAAACGAAATGGTCTGGTGCCGATCCACGCCAGCAACCTGTCCAGCTGACTCGAGCCTCAACTGTATTTAAGGCGGATTGCCTAGAACGATTTTAATTCTCTTGCATCCCACAGTCGCTGATGTAACAAGGGTGTATCTCGCTTGCTGCCCCTATACTTGGTTCGTTCTTTTTCGAAGAGTCAAACGCCTGATCTTATTCCATTGTCTTCTCTTGCCATGTCTACCGCTTCTGACTCATCAAAACAATCATCTGCGAAAGGATGGAAGAGAGGCGGAGCCGGAAGAGAAACAAGGAGCGTTGGGAATGGGCTAGCATTACGATTTTGAGAACTTCATGAGGAACGAAAATGTCTGTGGAAAGGTTGCTGGGGTTATGTAGGTACAGTAACCAAAATTCGAATAAATTGTGGGGATGTCAAAATTGACCGTATGCTTGCGATGGTTTATACATATCCTTTTATCCTGCCAGTATAAAGTTGCTCTACTCGCTGCACTGCTTTCTGACGCTAAGAGGTGCAAACAGGATATGGCAGTCAACTTTTAATGTTCGTCTATTCAAAAACTAACTTACATGTATCTTTCTCCTCTCTTTGAGTTGGCTAATCCTTTTCACCCTTTTTTAACACGCTTTCATCTGTGCCTGCCCTCTCGCACCTGGCAAAATGCTGTAAGTACATGATGAGCCCCTCGGTCAAATCGCAGGTGAACCGTGTGTGATCTCTTCACCTTCTTTTACTTTGAATGCTTATGCTTCTAGATAAAATATCACAGTTACCGCCTAGCAGATTCAGATTTCCTGCTATAAGGATGCCAAAAACCCGACTCATTTGCAAGATCGTCGGTAGACATACCGATGAGGGACGCTGTAATGCAATGGCCGTACGGCCATGTCACATCACTTCGAGCACCCACTTATCGACATGACGGAGGTTACCGCAGAGATCAAGGAGCGGTGTAGAGTCGTTGTTGAAATGGGATACTTTATTACTTTTACTTTCTTTTACTTAGAAGTCCACATGGTACTTAGTCCACCCTAGGCTAGTTATCTGTGTGATTCTCCTTAGATATAATCTATCTTCGTATATGCAGCCTTATAGGCAAACGCTTTATAGCGCAAATACAGCAGGACTGTATCAGCAACACCAGCATGCTCGACATGAGACCCGAGCTTAACTAATTGTTACCTCTATACCAAACTATCACCAGATACATAGGGTATTTCCATCGTATGTACTATGATCACCACAGCCAAACCTTTGGGAGGCTATATTCCCTAGCAGCCTTTACAGTCGTAAAGTTCGTCATCAGCCTTGGATATCATGGGTGGAGGCCGACGGAACCTAATGGATGCATGTCCGTGGGAGACTTTAGGGGTTTTACGCTACAACGCGACGGGGATACATTCAAGGAAAACTGATCCTTGTTTTCGCCATTGTCATTGCATTTTCCGCCACTCTAAGCACATTAAACAACCATACGGGCGTCTTGGCATTGGAGAAAGTACATACCAGCATACGCTCTGTCTTTTGACTGCGAGACACTGAATATGAAGCATCAAGTATTAAGCAGGTCTCTGGAATAAGAGAATGCAAATCTGGGAGTTTTCTGAGAATATTACCGTTCCTAGTAATTTTGGTCCCTGTGGCAACAGAAAATTGGGATGTGGGAGTTTCGTGTTTTTCGAGTATCCCTCTTTACACGAACCTTCTTCCTTTTCCCGTCAAAATAAAACAGCGCCGCCGTCTGCATCACCCAGTATAGACGTGACAGTGGCCGCCAGAGGTGAATCACCTTTGTTCTTCCTCCCTAAATTGTGCTGACTGTGTACTCAGCTTGATGCCTTATTAAGTACGCTTTTCCTTTTCCAGCCTGCCAGCCATGCTGACCCGCCCGTAGATCCTTTGTCCCCCAAAATGGACACCACCAACCCACCCACGCCACCACCGCGAGACATTGTGATGGGGGCGCCAGCGGCAGAGTGTGGGGGCGGGGCGGTCGAGACCACGACCACTTCGGTGGAAATGGAGATGGACGTGGACGCGGCAGCGCCAGAGGGCGCAGACGCTGTAGAGCTGTTACTCAATATCTCCCATGCCGTCGATTCGTCAACGCGGAATGAGACGGTGGCCCCAGAAGGTGCCGAGACGCTTCCAGAGGTAGTGCAAGAGTTGGCGCCGGAGCCAGAGCCTATGCCAGACACAACAAACCCCGAACCATTATCAGCACATGAACCCGAGCCCGAATCTGAGCCGAAACGCAAGCGCAGAAGACATCCCACGCATTATCTTGGTGAAGACAACACTATTATTCGTTGTATATGTGGATTTACAGAAGACGACGGGTTCACAATCCAATGTGAAGGGTGTGGTGCATGGGAGCACGGCATGTGTTTTGGCTTCAACGACGTTGACTCTGCACCTGATCAGTACTTGTGCGAGTTGTGTGATCCGAGGCCCGTGGACAAGGAAGGTGCTAGGCGTATACAGTTGAGAATGATTGAGCAGCAGCGGTTAGCGAGAGAAGCGGGTGCGAGAATACCAGGTGCGGGAGAGAAGCCTAGAAGCAAGGGCGGTAAAAGGCGAAAAGAGCAATCCAATCCTGTACCAGAAGAGGGCGGCGGCGAAATGGGCCCTCCAGCCAAGCCTCGAAGAGGGCGTCAACAATCCAACAAATCTCGAACCAAGGCGCCAATGGAGGCTTCTTCACCCGCCATCGGAGATGACTACTTCAAGATTGACCCCTGGGCTATGGAATATACACCGATTGAGCAAAATATTCCGCGAGGCTTGCAGGTGAGACGGGTCTTGAGACAGATGTACAAGGAGTGGATCGAATCATTGCCAGAGCAGGAAAAGGAGAGAGAAGATAATACTGTAGCTTCGCATCTCCCCTCTCCTACAGAAACAGGTCTACTTCGTCTGTCTCCCGATGCCATTTTCCCGCCACCAAATTATTCACCTCTGGCGCCTCCTCTTCCCCCAGTATTCATCACCGCTTCTTCCCTTTCCTCCCTCGCCCCATCTCTCATCATAAAACCAGTGCCTTCTCCGTCTTCCTCATCAGGCTTCACCACCTCCTTCTTACCCCCTACCTACCGCGACCACCTCACCATGCGGGCCATCTACACCCGTCCTACCGTCTATGGCGTCTTTACCTCTGAATCCTTCGAAACGGGTACTTTCCTTGGTGAATACCTCGGCGAATTGATCGATCCCGCGGCATACAGACAAGATCCAATCAATCAATATACGTTGCTCGGCCTGCCGAAACCACATGTGCATGCTCTAGGGCCGCCGATAAATTTGATGATTGATGCGAGAAATTATGGGTCGCCGTTGAGGTTTGTGAGAAACGGATGTCATCCAAATGCCGTCATCCGCCCCATTGTCTGGCGAACGCCTTCCTCTTCTTCTTCATCCTCCTCATCGTCATCATCCGAGGGCACCCCAAAAATTGCTTTCGGCCTCTTCACTTCCCGGCCTATCCCACCTCGGTCAGAAATTATCCTTGGTTGGGAATGGGATGACCAGCACCTTGTACACTCCCTTCCTCTTATTCATCCAACATCCTCCCCTTCAACAGGTGCTGTGACTTACCCCAACTGGCAAAAGAATTTATCAAAAGGACAAGCGGAAGAATTAGGTTGGAGATACGAAGGATTATTGGGATGTTTGTGGGGTGTGTTTGCTGGATGTGGGTGTGCATCTGGAGGGGTTAGTGGGAAGGGGGAGAATAAAGGGCCAGGAAGCTGTGCGCTGGAGCAAATGATGGAGTTTTGGCGAGTCACCACTGGAAGGTCGAATTTGAAACCTCATCCCCCTCGAGTCGTTACAGAGATCGAAGCCGAAGGGGAAAGAGAGCTCGAGCTCGATGAAGATGAGGAAAGGGAAGATAAAGATAAGGAACAGGATATGGCTTATTTGGGTCCATTGGTGGGCAGTGTCAGAGGATGGAGGAATAGAGAGTTGGAGATGGAAAGTGTGAAGCAGTGGGGGGCAATGGGGACAAGTGCGTTGCCGTTGTTGTCCTCGGTGGATATGGGTATGAAGTTGAGACGGAATGGTGTTACAAGTGAGAAGGAAAAGACGAAGGAGAAGCCGGTGGAGGAAGAGCGCAGAGTTAGTATAGACTTGCAGGCGACGCAGGAAAAGAAGGAGAATGGAGGAGAGGAAGAGCATGAAGAGGAAAAGATGGATGTTGATCAGTTACCAGGTATGTCCATTTCGATGACCACAAATTTCCATGTCTGACTGATTTGTAGAACCTGCGCCATCACCGACCCCTTCATCACCTATCACTCCACAGAATCGAACTCAGCTCTTCGCGTCTAAGCCCCAAGCGCATCCAGCAGTTGGAGATCGACCGCCTACACCACTGCGTCTACCACCTTCCTCATCCCTCTCCCCACCTCCTCGCCGTTCCTCTTTTGGTACCGCCATACCACATTCAGAGCCAATTACGGAGATGTCTGAACCGGAGAGTGAGAAGCGACCGCATGCGCATACAGACGCCGGCAGAGAAGATGATGGCTCAGAAGATGATTCTGCAGACGTAGAAGAGGGTATGGATATGTATCAGAGGGAAGATGAATTGGAAGAGGATGGGGGTGCCTTGAGTGATGCGACGACAGTCACGTTGCCGAGAAGCGGGCGATCTCCGTCTCTTTCCTCGTTGGGCTCAACCGATGGTTCTGAAGATTCGGTGTTGTCTGAAACGGAGAACGTCAGTCGAGAAAGTGAGGGTGAAGGTGGTGACGAAGATGAGCGTGTGATGATTAATGCCAGGAAAGTGAAGAAGAAGATCGTTCCCTCATCGCCTCCGCTACTTCCATCGAAATCGAAACTCAATCAGCCGAGACTCCAATCCCAGACCCCAGGACCCAAATCCAAAGAAAGGACTGAGCCGTTGGTGAAAGTCAGGGATAAAAACAAGGTCCGAATGAAATCCGGAAACCCGCTTTCTAGTCCCAGCAATGGCCCTCAGGTCAAAACAAAAACGAAAAGGGATGATTTATCGCAAGTTCAACCATCACGTCAGCGGCCAGATTCATCTTCATCTTCCATCAAAGATCAAGAAAAGTTGGGTAAAAAGCCTGTTCCGGTAGGCATTGGAGCAGGGTTGAAGGGTAGCAAGAAGCGAGCGAAGCGGATTGTGTCCAGTTCTGAGACGGAAGAAGACGAAGTGAGGGTGAAGAAGAAGTTCAAGGAGAAGGAAAAGAAAAGCGAAAAGAACCCCAGTTTCCCATCTGCTGTTAATTCAGATGGTCCTGCGCCCAAAGAAGCTACTCCACCACCTAAATCACGTCTCCCACTCACACCACCCGCGCCATTGACTTTTTCGCCTGTCAAAGACCCCATTCCTCCTGATCCCACCCCCGCACCAGTACCGAAGGAGCCTACTCCTACACCACCAGAACCGCCAAAGAAGGTATCGTTATCCGAGTATCTGAAGACACACAAGTTCAGGAAGGAGAGTCAGACGCCGTCCCCGGTGGCAAACATGGGGCCAAGCGGGAATGGTGGCGCTGGAGGATCGACTGCAGTAGGTACAGGTATTCCTGGGCTCGGCGGTCATTTTCCTCGTCGACCGCCTTCTACGTCAGCGGAGGCTCCTAAGTCAGAACCTGTTGAGCATGAGAAAAGGGAAGAGAGCAGTCCTCCTAATCCTCTTGTGCCTACCAACACTTCGGCTATTGTTGTGACATCCGTTTCAATGTCAGGACTGAACTTGTTTGAACATTTGCCTTCGTCCCGAGGTGCTGCTTGTGGATCAGCCTTGGGGTCGGGTTCCGATGGTAACTCTGGATTAGATCTTGTCAACGCTTCCGGCCCTTTATCGGTTGTTGAGCCGACCCCTGCTCCCGTGTCAGCAACCAATAATTCAGACGAGAATGATCCCTTGTCATCGTCCGCGATCGCTACAGCCCTTTCTCTTGCCAGCGCTATCACGTCTGCCACATCTCGCGGACAAAATGTGAATCATGAGGCCAGCACCGGGGCAACAAGGCCCGCCATGCAGTCCAGTACGAGTACGAGCTACGTCCCTCGACAATCACAACCTCATGTGCAGTCTACCCCGTCGTCAGCGACCATATCTCTGCCTATGCCTACTTCGGCTTCGAAAGATCATTTTGTTCATCCTCTGCCTTCGACCCCATCTATTCCCCCTCCTCCTGGCCCAAACAGTGCTGCGATTGCTGCCGCGAGAGTGTCCTCTTCCTATACCCCTCGACAAGTCTCTTCCTCATCTATGACTTCTGCGGGAGGTGTAGAAGAACCACATTCGCCACACAGAGGTTTTACGGGATTGTATGGGAAGCGAGAAAGAGAGAGGTCGCCGATAAGAGGAGATTTCAGAGACAGAGATAGGGATAGAGACTGGGAATGGGATAGAGACCGCGATCGTGATCGCCGCCCTCTCACTCATAACCACCGCGACCTTCCCGCACGGCCAAGCACAAGTACCAGCATCAGTATCCCACCACCCCTCACTGCACGAGACCTTCCACCACACACATCTTCTACACTTTCTGGAACTCCCAGCGGGTCAGCGAAGACAACCGGATTAGGTCTCGGTTTGCCGAGAGCACCGCCAACGGGACCTAAAGTACCTCCTACCGGGCCAAGGGCGTTTAGTGGTTCAGGAGCACCAGGAGCAGGGGTGGAGACGGCTGCGGGCGCGCCAACAGCCGGTGGGCTTGGTGGTGTAGGTGCTGCTCTGGGATTGTCACGAGGAAGGGGTTTCCGCGGGTTTGCGCCGAGAGGTGTGTGGAGAGGTAGAGGGTTCCGGGGACGTGGGAGAGGTGGGTAAGTCTGTCAGAGGGCTTTCATTCAGGTGCGTATCAATTTTGCCAGGACTATATTTATGTGATGTAACTGATGAGCTGTGATAGTAGCTGGAACCACATATCACATGAAGAACAAGTGCCAGTTAAGAAGAGAAAAGAGGATTGGGGAGTTCGTTTTTTGTCTAGCTTTTTTAGTTCAGAGTCCATCCAATGTGGTGCAGCGGACATTTCAAGATTGGGACTAGGTGATTTATATTTACCATGTATGCGCTGAGATGATGCGCACCATCATTCATAGAGAGGGCTGGGGTGGTTGACGGCGAACAGCAAAGCACATCTTGAATGATCAAACTTTTTCAGCAACTAATATATATAGGTAGACCATTGACCGCTAAATGATGGGCGACTGCTGAATGGGCTGTCCCTGAAACCCGCCCTGGTCGTCTCCTCAGCACGTGCAGGATTATCAGTAACAGAGTCTCTCGTTGAACATATGCAGAATTGAAGGAGATATGACGAAGATTCGAAAGAAATTACAGCAATCGAAATACAAACTACTAGTACAGCAAACACGGTGATGCATTTTGAACTTCCAGCAAACGCGGGTCGAATTTACAGCAAAAACCTATCACGCTGACAATTGATATTGCTTGATATTGCTTGATATTGCTTGATATTGCTTGATATTGCTTGATCTTGCATGATCGGGCTTCAACATTATTTGCGATGTGTCCTGATCTCAGTGCGTGACGAATAGTTTCCTTCCAACTCTCGACTACTACTATCCTGAATGGACCGCCGCGAGGGGGTGCGTGCATCATGGTTGCTTTCCGATATCTTTTCCTTCCGGGTACAAGCACCATGCATTCCTGTACTACATACTTATATCGCGGTCGTCTGGATCAAAACTGCCGTCCACATGGAGAAAAAGCGGTGGTCCACTGCATCTCCTCCGTCTCTACTACGTATACCGCTGCTGCTACGCCGACGACCTCCACCTGTTAATTAGAATAAATAATTAATGCCTACGATCACATTAACGCGCAGACGATGCCTTATGCACTCGTCTCATTATCGTCACCATCTCGTTACCTCTTTCCATCTTTTTCTTCTAGATATCCATTTTCGGCATTTTTAAACAGGCTCGGTCAATGATGCCTCCTACGCCCCGCACCAACGCTAGCTCTTCCTCCTCTCCTTATCCTCCGTCCCGTCCCAACTCTGCAAAGCCCGCCATTTCTTCAAATGGTAACTCCAATACCGCAAATTCGTCACTGATACTCCGCAAACAACTTATGGGTGGGTTACTTTAGATATTGCCGGATGGTTGGTTGTAAAATTGCGATATTTAAATGGTAACAAGGAGCAGATACGGGGACACCTTGCTGACAAGTTTGTAGAGCTCCAGAAGCATCCTGTGGACGGATTCTCGGCCGGTCTTGTGGACGATGATAACATGCTCGAGTGGGATATTGTCATTATGGGGTATGTAACTTCCTATCAACGTGCTCAGTATTGCCTCCGCTGATTTGTGACGCCGCTGACTCATCTCCAGTCCTGTGGATACTTTGTGGGAAGGCGCCATTCTCAAAGCTCGACTCATTTTCCCTCCTGTATGTCTCTTTCATGCTACTATACAATTGATGAGATAGGGTGGCAAAGCTGATTGTGACGGCAGGAGTACCCTTTATTACCTCCAAAGATGATCTTCGACTCTGAGATGTGGCATCCTAATAGTGCGTCTTATCCACTTTCATTCCGTTCTTTCCTGTTCGGTCCTGCCATCCTTTCCGCCCTCGGTCTCTCTCTCACGGACTACGCTAACTTTGGTTGTCCTTTTTCAGTTTACAACAAGGGCGATAAGAAGGGAGAAGTCTGTGTCTCTATCTTGGTAAGTCGTGGAATATTACCGGTGCTCATCACATTTGCCACTCACCTCCCACCTTCAATTTTTGCTGACGTGCCTTTCCTCTTAACTTGCGTCTCATCACAGCACCAGCCAGGTGAAGATGAATGGGGATTTGAAGATGCAGGAGAAAGATGGTTGCCCGTTCACACGGTTGAGTCTGTCGTACGTCCTTCTCTACTATTTGCGGCAGATTGTCACGCTCGTTAGCTAATCTCTTCTCTCCTTTTCATCTTCCTCGTATCTGTGGCCCATCTTAACAGTTGATTTCTGTCATCTCCCTTCTCTCCCAGGACGTCCCAGACCTCTCTTCCCCCGCCAACGTCGATGCCGCCAAAGAGGTTAGGGAAGATTATCCCTCGTACAAGAAGAAGGTTAAGCGGTTGGCAAGGAGAAGTGCTGAGGAGGCTTATGATTAATGTTGTTGCATGTCTAGAATGGGAAAGTGGGCAAATGAGCTTGGAGTCTATGTGTGGCAGAAGGGAGAGGAAGAAGACGAGGATCGTAATATAACGTATTTGTCGTACTATAACTCGGACTTTTGTGCTCGTGCTTTCTGGTTCCCCACCATCCCATTGCCATCGTCTTTTGCATAATTATTATTCACTACTTCGCTTTTCAGTTTCGAAGCCCAGAATTTTGAGCACAATTCATTATTTTCATTGTAACTATGCTCTATTTCCCATCGGAATTATGTATGCGTTTTTATCATTCTCAGCGAAGGAAAGGTTGGGGGCGGGGGGGGGGACAAACAGGTGCCAGATCATCATGTCAGGCCATTGCAAATGCCGAATGTCCGCAGATATAATATGGAGTTTGATCTCTACGTATACGAAGCTATTCTTTTCGAATGTTTCGGCTAACCGAGATGAGCTCGCAAACCTACATGAACACATATTTATCAAACTCCAGCTGAGGACTTCTGCGAAGGGCAAATAAATTCAAAAAAGCAAAAATTAGATGCCTCCATGCCGATTCGAACGACAGACCTCCCCATTAGTATGCGAAAAAAATCCGCTTATTACTAGTGGGGTGTTATAGCCAACTAAACTATAGAGGCTGACACAATTATGGAAATGACCTTCCATTAACATTGGAAATTTAAAGGCTGTCGTTCAAATATTTTACTACTAGCTTCCGGAAACAGCACTTCTTCTGTTTATTCTGGGATTAGCATCTAGGAATAATGAGCGATCTAGTTTTTAAATGTTCTTCAGCAAAGAACAACTCTTTATTACATTTTGTCCAATAATGCGGGGGTGGGAAGAA
The DNA here is from genome assembly GCF_000149245.1 of Cryptococcus neoformans H99. Classification (NCBI taxonomy): domain Eukaryota; kingdom Fungi; phylum Basidiomycota; class Tremellomycetes; order Tremellales; family Cryptococcaceae; genus Cryptococcus; species Cryptococcus neoformans. The sequence goes on from NC_026751.1 coordinate 219,163, forward strand.
ATGTGCTTCCCGCGCTTCACGTATGCTGCTGCTGATCATTGATTTTTTTATGACAATTATCGTTATTCATGTCATTGTCTTCTTGTCCTTATTTTCCTTCTTCTGTTTACCTCCAATTCATCCAGGAGTACTCCATTGATTCTATCGTTTCCACTGTCACCTGCCCATTGACCTTCTCAGCTGTTACTGTTGCGACGGACCGCCCATGATCTTTCGGTCCGCTTTCTCTAACCACGCTAGGACCATTTTTCTACCGACGTAATTGAGGGGCGATTGTCCGTATAAATCTATCTTTTGTCATCACACCTCGTGACCTCTAGCAGTGAATTCGGGTTCGGAGCTCTCGTCGGTCACATCTCTTTTTGTTTCGGTTGAGAAGGAGGAAGAGAGATGATGCGCACGATGGGCGGAGGCTGACTGCGTGCCAAGAAGGATGGATCGTGCCTGAATGTGACCTAATGTACGATCAATCCCCGTCATCGCCAAAATCAAACATCTTCGCCGAATCTTTCAACCGTAAACCTCCACCAGGCCTGTCCACTGAAGCAATACTCTGCAACTTTCGAGGGCGACTGTCTCTATCTGGCCATGGAAAAGAAGACTGATCAACCGCCGGCCCGCCTGAGTTAAATAAGCCGTTACAATTGCGGACGATGCTTTCGGCTATTTAATATGTATATAAAGGAAGAATAATCTGCAGAGAAGGCTACGTCTTGATCTCCTACTACAAGAAGGACTTTAACGATATGTTGAAGCCACTTGGTCTGGTAACTACAGCTCTGGCGGTGACAGGTGTCGCGGCGAAGATTACCTACTCTGAGACGAATGACAGTAAGTTAACAGCTGATCAACTAGCACAACTGAACCTGGCTGAGGGATTTATTTTTATTCCAGCCATTACTCTATCTTCTGATAGACTGACTCTGGGGTACGTAGAACAGTCCGGTAAAGATAAGATGGATTTCTTACCTATGATTTAGGGTAAATAAGACGTTGGGCGCTATGACAGGCCTTGAGTTTGACAATGTAGATGTCTTGGGTCCTGTGTCTGGCCGTATTGGTATGGGGTGAGTGACATCTCCTTTCAGTATGTAGATTTGTGAGAGGGCGGATCTGACATGTCATCCTGGTAGATATTTTGACTGTTACTGCATTCCTGCTGTAAATACTTCAGTATGGACGCCCGACAACCCAAACCCACAATCATCTCGTCATTGTGGGTGTTCATCAGCCGGTTAACTACAGCATTGAAAACTGATGTGTTATCGTAGATTATGTCGGCCAATCTCAAAAGGCCAGTTTCGAAGTTCATCAAGGGAATGACAGCAACAATAACCCTTGGATTGGCTTGATCATGAGCGAAACGGTTCGTCTAATTATGTTGCTTATACTTGAAATATATATTGATGCCTATCAAAGTACAAGGGTAGCGGTCAATTCTTCCAGCAATGGTGGTTCTTACGCGATGGCGAACCTGGCTACCACACATTTACCAGACTCCAGTTCGACAATGGGACTGAGGGTATTGACCTAGGTAATTTGCAAGAGTTCCGCCAAGTGGTGAGTATAACCGTCTCAGGCTCAAACTCTTGTGCACGCTTTTCTAATTGAATAAAACAGATCTCTCCTAATAGCGACATCTGGACTCATCTGGTAACGAACGACGTCCAATACGGTCATCTCCCCTCTGATGAAGCTACGGGTAATCAGACGTGAGTTATCTGTGTCGCATTACCCGGGCATTCATATTGATGTAATTGCAGTACTGTTCAAGATGCTACATGGTACTACAACATTACTGAAGGGAACCCCTATAAAACCGAGTCGTGAATCCTTTTTTCTAAAAAAAATCAGCGCAGCTCGCACTTATTTGAAGTTAGTTCTGATTATTTCACCAAATATGAATGGGCAGATCTCTATGGTAAGTTCCCCAATCTGCGAAAATGGCTCTATGTTGATAAACGCTATCAAGGTGACCATTTTGCCCATGGTTTTTATGCCGATGGAACAGCCTCAAATGGTTCAACCCTTGGCTTCTGGACTGTATTCAACAACCTCGAAGGATACACGGGTGGACCGTTGCGGTCTGATCTAGTGGTTGATACCAACATCTACAACTGTACGTTATTCTAGGACTAAAATTTGTGGATGCTGATGACGCCTTGAATAGACTATGCATCAAATCATCGTGGTGCCTCAACTATGAATATTACCTCCGGCTTTGATAGGATCTTTGGTCCGACATTCATCTATTTGAATAAGGACGGTGACCTTCATAGTCTCTATGACGACGCGAAGAGTTACGCGTGAGTGGTTGATTCAGCACCTTGGAAGTGTATGCGGATGTTGACGTTGCATTAGCAATATCTCTTTCGCTGCCGATTTTTACGACGATGTCGCCGACCTCATCCCAGGTTACGTCAATTCGTCTGGTCGAGGCGACTTCAAAGCTCGGGTCAGCTTACCGGAGGGCGCATCCAACCCCAAAATCATCCTAGCGCAGAGCGGAGTTGATCCTCAGGATAACGTGGATTACAGTGAGTCCTTGGTCGAGCAACGAGGCTAGAGCATTTATCTGACATTGAAATGTATAGCTGCCAAGCAGTACTGGACCAATGTATCATCCGATGGCAGCGTCACCCTTCCTCGTGTCCAAGCTGGCATTTACCGAGTTACTCTTTACGCCGAAGGTAATTCCATCATTTATAGAGCAAAATAATTGTACTAATATTTACGCGTAGGCGTCTTCGGTCAGTTTGAGCAAGATGGAGTGGTGGTCAGCGCTGGTGACGGAGACGGTGATGAGTTCCAAATCAATTGGGAAGCCGAACGTCACGGTGGGTAGTATCTCCCGGTACTTTTGACTTGATGAACATTGCTAACAGCATCCTAATCAAGGTATCGAACTTTGGAGGCTTGGAGTCCCGGATAAGGTACGTTTTGGCGAAGCGATCCCATACATACCTGTACAAAAGATTACTAAGTTCAGTTCAATAGACCGCCGGCGAGTTCCTTCACGGTTTCGCCAAAGATCCCGACCATACCCTTCATCAAGAAGAATATCGAGAATACTGGGGTGCATGGGACTTCCCCACCGACTTCCCTGACGGTGTGAACTACACGATCGGCACCAGTGACCCTTCGAAGGACTGGGTAAGGATGCTCTAATGACGCACCTTTGCATTGCTGACTGATTTAATACAGAACTACGTGCACTACAGTCGGTATGGAGGCTCATTTACTCGGCCGGAGTATGTATTGGATAACGTCAATGTCTGGACCGTCAACTGGGTACCCGAGGGTGGGCTGGATGTAAGTGGGAAGACTGCGTAAGTTTGGTTGTAAATCCTTGCAAGTGTCCATATTGTGCTGACCCTTGACCGTTTTCGGTTGCAGCGTTCTTACTGTCCAACTCGTATGTCCTCCACAGCTTTCCTCAACTTATACTGATCCTCGCTAACTTCTATGTGTTTTCTTTGTCTTAGGCTGGCGCACGAACTGCTTCCGGTAACCTTGACTTACCAGAGCCAACATCCAACTATTCCAACGTCGATTACACGGTCAACGTGAACGGTAACCCTCTCTCTTGGACCATCCTTTACAATCAGTCTTCGTCTTGCTCAGATAGGAGCGGTATTGCTTGTTACAATTTGAGGAATGTGTAAGTCCCACATCATCTTTCGTAACGATATTTTTTTTTTTTGAAGTCAGACGTTGAGACTTGTGGCAGGTTCACGTTCCCTGGAGAATGGCTGAAGAACGATACCAACAACGTGTTCGAGTTTGCACTGCCTTATAATGCTAGCGGTGGGGATGTGAACTTCAGGAATTACTCGATTTCTGTTTTGTGAGTCTCTTTACAACCCTCTAGTTTGCATGGAGATGCTTATATATTGCTACAGGTATGACGCCATCCGACTTGAGCTCTCCGATTAGACGTCAAATTTGAGCGTGGGAAAGGTTTTTGTACATACGTAAAAAAGGATACTTTTCTGTATCATCGAACATCAGGGAAAAAGAAATTGAAAGAAGTTTGAACATTGTGTAAAAGCTTTATAATGAGGTATTTTGTCATGCAAAAAAAGGTTTTCCATTACTTCAAACAATACATCCAAATCATCTTATCTGCCACAGATAAGAATGAATCACAGGCGAGGCCTGTATGATAACGTCCTTTCAACGGAATAAGAATCCCCTCTCTTAATCTGACATCCCGATCTGACATCCGACTCTCCCTTAGATGTTCTCCTTGAAAACGTAGGCGTCTTCATGCACAGGCGTGAGCTTGTCGTGGAGCAACTCGGCAAGGGATCGGTACTCTTCATCAGAGTCGACATGGGTGAAGTGGACGTGCTGCCATGTTATACCGGCGGCAACTTCATCCTTACGCCGCTGTCGCTGCTCATTCTTTTATTTTACCCGGGCGTGAGTAATGGTGACATGGTTAAAAAGCAGTGGCCGGAGAGAGCTTACCTCTATTCTAGATTTTTCTCTACCAGCCTCATCATAGTTCTGACCCCTGATCCCTTTTGCGACCTTCTCCCAAAGCTTTCTAGTCTCCCACTCGCCCTGCTCTTCTATGGGCTTAACGGTGACCTCCTCTTTCGCCTCATTCGTATCCAAGAACAAATGCCCATTCTTCTTCCCGATGTATGAGTTACCTGTCCACTGGCCCTCGTAAGATTGCAGAGTTTTACCAGACTTGGCGATTGTCGCTTTGAACGAATGGGCTTTACCGGAGAAGTAGCCTTTGCCTTTGTAGTCAATCTGAGTGGTGTAGCCAGTGCTGGATTGGATAGCGTTGGTTTCGGTCAACTCGATGTACGGGCTACCCCAGATGATACCCTCAATCCGAAGCTTGGCTGTGTGGATTATTATTAGTGAATGAAGCACAGAAAATGACGAAAAAGACGTACGAAGAGTGATCAAGTACTTTTCTTCGGGATGACCGTTCTTTGGCTTGACGGTAAGGATGGCATGACCGGATTGCTTGACTAGATGCGGATCAACAAAGTTGCGTTGAAAGGGATGAGAGACGACTTACCGTTGATGGCTGTGCCAGTGAAGGAAGTTTTTTGACCAGAATGACCTTGGAGTTTGACACCAGCTTTGGCGTTTTCGATGTAGCTATGCGAATGTTAGTCCGTCCCAGCGTTATAAGTCGCACAACGCACTAAGCAGTCTACGCGCCGTCAGCTTCCATCTGATGGTACAGCAAATCACTCACGATAGGAGGATGGTGGGACACTTGTTCTACGATCAACTTAGTCTCCCCCCTTCCATTCTCATCAGGCCATACACCGTAGAAAAGCTCTCCAAGGACGGGGTTCAGAGGCTTCTTTTCGGAGCCCATTTTCTCGTTACGGGTCTTTACTAGATGTCAGCTAATTCAGATCATCAATTAGTCCCAAAAGAGATGACTTGCAGTGTACTGAGCCTTGAGCGTTCCAATAAACCACCTAAGCACCCTCTCTGCACGCTCAAACTCATCCTTGCCCTCAGAGATACTCGCAAACGCCGTAGGGTGTTCGCACCAGTAAGCGGGGAATTCAGTAAGAGAGGTGGGAGAGAGAATGACTTTTGGGGTGTCAGTGGTTATTGTCGTTATAAGTTAGATGATACTTACAAGGGGGAGCAGTCATCGAGCTGAGATCGCCCGTCATACGAGCAAGACTCTTGATAAAACTGGCCCATCCTGCCTTTTGCTCTTCCGGTACGTCCGCGCCTGGCATGGAGATTAGCGCAAGCTTGGCATGAACAGGGGAGTGGAACGAGATATAGAATGAGGGGTGTCACAAAAAATGAGCCCGAAAGACAAAATGCCCCGTGAGACTAGACAAGTTGATAAAGATGGAATTTGCCTGAAATAAACGAGGCTGGCTATATAGGGGGCGACGCGGTCTCACGTTCTCGCTTCTTTCAAGTTGATAACACCGCCGAAACATAACTTACCTTCTGGCTTGTTTTCTTCGAGGGCGGATCTGATGGAGGTAGAGGAAGGGCGACGGGAAGGGTGGGCTGAGGGGCGGGCTGACATTGCGAGATGTGTAATGTCGATAAGAGGATGTTGTTGATGCAGTTGATGGACGATAATCTAATCGTCAGCTGGAATTCCTCGACGAACACCCAAAGGATGCTTGACAGCAGTGTACGGCCGCGGAAAGGAGGGGCGGTGATGACGCGCAAGTCGCATGGTGATCGCGTGGATAAGGTCCCCAAAAATCACCATACCGCGGCGACGTCCGTACGGCAATCCAGCCAATTTAGCTTTATGCCAAATGCCGACAACCGGATCGAAACTTGCTGCTTAACCACAGACTGTAGGTGGGGAACGTGATAACTGTCTGTCGCTGGTATGGGATGCTGAGGTATGGTGCCCCAGGTATGATCAGTGCGTAATGAGATGCTTGCAAGTTCAACGCCAACATTAATTCAGTGTTGCAACGGAGTTAGAATTCATGACGCCTAATAGACCTCCTGCACTCAGTGGCAAGTTGACATGCTAGTCCGGATTCCGGCAACACCTCCACTTCAGCGGGAAATCCTCCACTTTTGACGTTATGGTTTTTTCTTCATGTCGGCTACGTGATTAACGGATCTATTTCAAGATTCATTCGACACAGGAAACAATCTCATCTCGCTTCACAGTAGTAATACCACCCGAAGACTATACTGTCATGCCCGGTGCCATGTCGTTAGCCGACCTTCCATGCGAAATCATTCGTATGATCGCCAGAACCATTTACGATCCTCTCAAAATAACCCAAAAAGATCGCCTCAGTGAGTCATACGCTTTGCATACCAAGCTTACCCTTCCACGCCAGCCTGGGGCATATTCTCTACTGTAGATATGGATCGGGATCGACAGAACAGTCTTAATGTCTTGATAGCGCTCGGTATGACTTGTCGAAAAATCCGACGAGAGGTCAAGGGCATTTTGTTTACTTGCGTTCGGGTCCATGATCAGGATAAGGGTGTCGAATTGATCGAACACAGAGATACTTGGGGTATATATGTCAGGTAAGTCCAACTATAGCACTATCCTGTGTTAATTCGATCTAGGAGCATCATTATCGACCTTTCAATGTTCGACAATTCTTCTGACCAACTTATCAAACAAAACAAAATGGTCGGGACTGTTCGGCCTAGGTCATGCTGGTCTGAATCGGCATTCCTAGAGACCCTTATTAATTCTCTCCCGCAACTCGAGCATTTATGCTTCTTTGCAGATGTATCCGACGAATCCACTCTTGTTCTGCTCTTCTCCAAACTGATCCCAACCCCGCCATCTTACATCTCTCCCCCGACACCAACTTCCCTCGACTCACCATCCTCCCACCTCCACCGTGCTCCTATAAAACACGTTCACAAACCATTCGCTCAACGTCTCAGATCATTCAGCTGGAGACTCCGAGCCCCCCCACCCAGTACATTCCGCGAATTCGCTCGTTCATCTACATTCGTATCCATCCACCACCTCGTACGACATACACCGAACCTCGACTTTCTCGTCCTTGATGCAGATATGGACTATACAGCCAGTCCAGATATATTGGCTGTCCTTGAACAGATGGCACAGCGGGATAAATGGGCGGAGAATAAGCCGCCAAAGTTGAGTTTGATGCTTTGCGGGCCGATCCTTGCTTGGGGAGGTTTATTCTTGCAAGATCTGGTGAAGGTTTATAGTAACATCAAAGAACTGTTCATTGATAGACCCTTGACTTCTCCATTGGTATTGGATCAAGTGGGGGCTCCCGATTTCCTTGTATGTTGGCGATTTTCAATGTATAGTACCCTGATTTCGTTGTGCTTACGCGGACACTTTTCTTCGATAGGTTGGAGACCTCTTACCCCTTTCTCACCTCCCTCATCTCCAAACGCTCCAAATTGGGAGCTACCAAATCCCCTCTGACAATAAACAACAGCATATCTTGCATGTCACCCGTCTTTTGTCCAGATATATACCCAGCTTACGCATTTTTGGGGTGTTAGATACATCTGGGGAGACTGTATGGGGAGGAATATGGCCAAAAACACTGCGGATGGGAGCAGGGGCTGCGATCGCAGAGGGGAACGTTGGTGAAGAAGGGGGAGGGAAGATGGATAGATGTTGGGGGGTGGATGAGGAGACGGGGAAATGGTTTATTGGGCTGGAGGATGGGGATTTAGAAGTGCTCGTGCAGGATGGGTAGACGGAAAGACATGTGGCCGACATCTTGTGTGTGCGAACACGTGGTTCTCAGATTTTCAAGGCGTTGTCGAATACTCTTACTTTCGTCCAAAACCGGCATGGACAATAGTCAACGGGCGAATCAATTATTCTTCATCAGCGAACCTC
>NC_026751.1:235000-250000 GCF_000149245.1 Cryptococcus neoformans H99
AACTCCCGCTCATCAGCTTGCGCAACCAACGCACCTGGGTTTGGGACCGAGGAGTGCAAGCCATTATAGCGAAAAGTCTCAGAATGAGTATGGTTACCAATCCCAGCCCCAAAGGGGTTATTCTCAACAGAGTCAAGGTGGCACTGGGAGAGGAGTGTGAGTGTTTATGCTGCCTACAATTTATAGGAGACTGAAAGATGTAACTGTCGTTATAGCTTCAACATTGCACCATGCCCTTCGGATGCCCTGGCCCTGACTAACCGCCTTGTCGTACATCCATCCGATTTCCCTTCAGACGTTGACTTTGCTCTCTTGCGAGGACGATTCATATTTTCTGTAATGTAAGGATTCAAAGAACCATCCTTTGCCCCATACTGATCATCCATATATACAGTCGCGATAATACCGGCACTTTGCCGCCCGGCCACGTCGGCCCGTCCAAGATTATTCGCCAATGGGTCGGCTTGTCAGCCGTCGGTGAGACTGTTGACATTGAACCTTACTATCCCGGAAACGGCGAATGGGCCAGCACTGCAGAGGTCGAGGTGGGTTGCAAGAGAATCGAATGTTTGGTTCGGAATGCTGACCTCTAACACAGGTTGGGTTCAGGCTGAAAAGGAAGGAAACTCATGATGTTTTCGACAGCGAGGAGATGGCTGCTGGCTTCATTAACGTATGGGTTATATCAGACATCCTCTTCCATTACTGATGTAAAGTAGGCATTCCCTTCGCTTCCTTTAACCCCTCTTCAACCCCTTGTGTTCGATTATCGTGGACATGAACTCAAAGCCACTGTCCGGGCAGTCTCCACGCTTGACGGTCAAGATGGTCGAACCGGTGTCATCATGGAGGGTACAGAGATTATTTGGGTAAAGGACCCCACTAGTGGCATCAAGCTCAAGAATACGTCAAAGAGGTAATATTGCCCTTTCGAAGTCTTTCATGCATTAAGCTGATAGTGTTCCAGAGGACCTACTAATGCTATTCTTGCTCCCAACTTCAAGTTTGAGGATATGGGTATTGGTGGTCTCGATACCGAGTTTGCTGCCATTTTCCGACGAGCATTTGCTAGCCGAATCTTCCCTCCTGGCCTTGTCGAAAAGTTGGGTATACAACACGTTAAAGGTCAGTTACACCAAATTTTCTACTGCCGCACACGTTCTCACTATTTTATAGGTATCCTCCTCTATGGCCCTCCTGGTACCGGTAAAACACTTATGGCTAGGCAAATCGGCAAGATGCTCAATGCTCGAGAGCCCAAGGTTGTTAACGGCCCGGAGATTTTGAACAAATTTGTCGGTCAGAGTGAGGAGAATATCAGGAAACTGTTCGCCGACGCCGAGAAAGAGCAGAAAGAAAAGGGTGATGAGAGTGGTCTACACATCATCATCTTTGATGAGCTCGACGCCATTTGTAAACAGCGAGGCTCCACTAATAGTGGCACTGGCGTCGGAGACTCGGTCGTTAATCAACTTCTCGCCAAGATGGACGGTGTCGATCAACTGAACAATGTGCTCATTATTGGTATGACCAACCGTATGGACATGATCGACGAAGCCCTTCTCCGTCCCGGACGTTTGGAAGTTCACATCGAAATTTCCTTGCCGGACGAGGAAGGAAGGTTACAGATCCTGAACATTCACACGACCAAGATGAGGAGCAATGGTGTTTTGGCCGATGACGTCGATTTGGCCGAACTCGCGTCCTTGACAAAGAACTTTTCGGGTGCCGAGCTGGGTGGGTTGACCAAGAGTGCAACAAGTTTTGCGTTCAACAGGCACGTCAAGGTAAGTTATGGGATCCCTCTAGTCTCCTCTATTCATTAACACAACTGACTTGATGTGATTACAGGTCGGTACGGTTGCGTCTTTTGAAGATGTCGAGAATATCAAAATTGGCCGAGCGGATTTTCTACATGCCTTGGAAGAAGTACAGCCTGCCTTTGGTGTTTCTGAAGAGGAACTGCAACAGGTCGTCCAGAATGGCATCATTCATTACTCTTCTCGTGTGAATGTGAGTTCATCGTAATGACCACTAAGGCATATGTAAGCTGACAACCATCTAGGAAATCCTCAACGACGGCCAATTACTTGTGGAACAGGTCAGAAAATCCGAACGTACTCCTCTCGTCTCTGTACTTCTTCACGGCCCTTCAGGTGCAGGCAAGACCGCTCTCGCTGCTACGATCGCAATGGGGTCAGACTTCCCTTTTATTAAGCTCATCTCACCCGAAACCATGGTTGGCTTTACAGAATCTCAAAAGATTGCCCAACTTCACAAGGTGTTTGCCGATAGCTACAAGAGTCCACTGAGTGTGGTTGTTGTTGATAGTTTGGAAAGACTGTTGGGTAGGTGCTTCTTTTTGTGTTTGTTAGACCTCGTTACTTACGCTACATTTCATAGACTGGAATCCTATCGGTCCCAGGTTTTCGAACGGCGTCTTGCAAGCCCTTGTAGTCCTATTCGGCAAACGACCTCCCAAGGGCCGTCGACTTCTCATCCTTGCTACAACATCCAATCGCTCCATCCTCTCCGACATGGATGTCCTCTCCACTTTTGATGCCGATATCCCTATCCCGCCCATTACTTCTGTTAAGCACATCGAACGCTGCCTACGCGAGGTCAACTTATTCTCATCGAATGAGGAGATGCAGCGAGCAGTGGACATGTTGCGGGATGTCAAATTTGGCGAAGGAGGAAACGGCGAGTTGATGGTGGGTGTGAAGAAGTTGCTATCGATGGCGGAGATGGCGAGACAAGACCCTGATCCTGCAGCCAAGTTGGTGGCGAGCCTGATGAGAGAAGTTGGTTAGAAATAGAATTCTGTTGTATCATCCGTAATGTGCAGTGTCCAGATGCCAGCAAACATGAAATTTGATTCTTTCCGAAACCACTGTTATCTCCTGTATATGCAATGTAGGATACTATATTCCTGACAATCAGCATGGTGTCAAGCGATTAAACTGCATTAAATTCGTCACTCATACGAAGCATCATGCCTGCCCTGGTCTTGTGCTGGGGTGTGAAAACGCAACGCTACATAGATCGGTACCATCACTTTCATTTGTCATGTCCGCATCTCAATGATGTTATCTCTCGGCCGCTCTGACAAAATTACCCGAAGTAGAAGGGGGGAGGGGTTCCCAAAGGATAGAGGGGCGGGGTGTCCGAAATAGTTCCCGAGTTGTAGTAAGTGGCGCCGGATGATTTGTCCCGATCTCAGTACGCGCAACCAAAGCACTAATCCACCGTGGGAACTCTCTTGTTGTTATTGACCGACGCCCGAGAGAAGACGACCTACGCAGCGGTAATATGAATTGATTCTTTGCCAACTGGTTGCCAGTCAATATAATAATAACAAACGGCGCCACCAACCACAGGGCATAACATGCCTACAAGGCTTAGACACTATCATCAACCTCAGCCTACCAGCAATGGGATCATGCCATATCCGCGGCATCCACCTCCTCGAGTCCTCTCCACTCGGTCCCTTCACCTCTCGATCTCTCTGCTGATTGTTGCTGCAGTCATCGTCTATGCCCAGAAACAATCTTTTATGAAGAATGTGCTACCTTCTAAAGTGTATTCGGTGACAGAGACTTTGCCTGAAAAATATGCAATATGTGGGAAAGAAGAAAATAAGGTGTATACGGTACCTTATGAGGTCGAAATTGCTATTGAAGTCGCAGGGGCAGCAGAGTGGGAGAAGGAAGCTGTAGGAGCAGTGCAATGTGTGGTAGTGGATAACGACAAGGTTGCTGACACGGGTAGTTTGAGTAAGTTTATGTGAAAAAAATTGTCCATGGGGCTTAGGCTAATAGCAGCTTGTACAACAGATAAGATCAGGCGAAAGTGGGTCAAGAACACTTTGGGCAGGACAACTCAGGATGATTTGCAGGTCATTCACCTTCCCCCAGGGCATACTCTAACCCCTGTACATCTTTCACTGTTCATATGGACATTCAATATTACTAACAGTTGAAACAGGGCTTCACAGACTCCCATGGTCATCCCTTGGTATATGGCCACGCCCAGCAACTGCCCTTACACGGGTGCAAGTCTATCGAAGAAGTCATAGCGAAGGTTGAAGATTACGTGAATCACCATCCATTAGAAGAGGGACAGTGGATAGAAGGGTTGGGGTGGGACCAAAATCTCTGGAAAGACAAAGTTTTCCCTACAGCTGTACATGGTTGCTCTTCCGCCATGCAGGCACCTAGAGCTGATAATGCTTGCAGGAGGAATTTGACAAGTCTGACGTCTTGAGGGGATTACCCATAAGCCTGGCTAGAGTAGACTATCATGTTGAATGGGTTTCGACCGCCGTCCTTCGTTTGATGGATGGCATTCCCGATGTCGAAGGTGGTACTGTTATGCGCGATTCTCAAGGGGAACCAACCGGTATCTTTGTGCGTATCAAATTAGCCTTTTTCTATGGAAATTGGAACTGAACAAAAATTAATTTAGATCGATAATGCCATTTCCCTTCTTACTGCCATCCGGCCGGCCTGGACTGACATCGACCGAGAACGGTTCCTCGATATCGTGGTAGGGGATGCTTTAAGCCATGGGTTAACGGGTGCATATGATGCAATGGGACTGGTCAGCGATCAACCTTTCTGGCGAAGAATGGCCGAAGAGGGAAAACTGCCTATTCGTTTCTACTCTATGGTGGGTAACCATGTGCATAATGAGATAGAATCATTTTGACATATATCAGCTTTCTTGCGAAAATGAAGAAGACTTTTGCGGAGATAAGGTAGAACCCTATCATAACTTTGGTGAGACTCGTCTCTGATCTTTTACTTCTTCCATCTGCTCTCTCTGACCCGCTATCTAGAGAAACACTATTACATGCGTGGTGTCAAGCTCTTCGGTGATGGCGCATTAGGCTCCCGTGGCGCTGCCTTGATTGACGACTACAGCGATCAGCCGGGATGGAAGGGATTGATGTTGAAGAAAGGAGAGGCCTGGGGACCATTGATAAAACAATGGTACGAAGCTGTAAGTCATACGGATCTACTTTCAACCGTCTAAAGCTAATGTAGGATTATAGGGGTGGCAAATCGTGAGTCAGAACCTGAGTCTTCAACACAATCAAAGCTCTGCCCATGAAGCTTGAAGTCTGATCTCAAATTCAGTGTGTGCATACGATAGGTGATCGCGCCGCCAAAGTGGTGCTTGATGCCATTTCGTCTGTCACTGATCTTCCTGGCATTCGCAAGGCGAGATTCCGACTGGAGCATGCTCAAATTATGACGCTAGAAGACCTGGAACGTGCCGCTAAGATGGGCAGTAAGTCAGCGATCTCCTCCTGTGGAGGAAGGTAAAGAAGACTGATATACTGTATAACAGTCATCGCGAGTGTACAGCCAACCCATGCGACAAGCGATGTATATCTTTCATTTTTTCGCCGTCCCGCTGAAGAGACACGTCTGACATGAATGTGTAGATGTGGTACGCCGAAGATCGCTTGGGCACAGAACGCATTAGAGGCGCATACGCTTGGCGTTCATATCTCAAGTAAGTTCCAATTCTTCTTTCACCCTTTAACACATCCGCTAACCATCATACAAACAGCAATTCTGGTCACATTACTCTAGGTTCCGACTTCCCTGTCGAATCTATTGACCCGCTGAAAGGATTTTACGCCGCTGTAACTCGTAGATCACCGGAAGGCAAATCTCCTCATGGCAAGGGAGGATGGTATCCAGAACAGAGACTGAGTAGGGTTGAGGCCCTTAGGGGTTTTACCGTATGGGGTAAGTCAAATAGGGTTTCTGTAGTTTGCCTCATGTCTTATGAGTGAGACGACGAGCTCATATCATCTGTTTTCTTTTTTTATTTTATTAGGAGCGTATGCTTCGTTCTCAGAGGATCTTGTTGGGTCTTTGACACCTGGAAAGAAATTTGACGCTGTGATATGGGATGATGATTTACTTACTGTACCAGAAGATGAGATGCTGGATGTAAAAGTCAAGGGGGTGATTGTGGATGGCAAATTGGTCTGGGGAACTTTGGGATGAAGACTTTATAGAGGCAATTTTCGTAGGTTACCTGTGGACAGAAATATATCAAGCATGCTATGATCCTTGTATCACTCTTCTATATCTGTTGAACAACGAACACATGCTTTGTGTGGTTTTACTTTCCAGACGACCTCTTCATCCAGCTTTTAGTTCCTTCATTTGCCTTCTTCGACTCGAACATCTCTTTCCTCCTCGATCCATTCTTTCTAACTCATCCCATTCTTCTCGGTCCCTAATCTTCTCCCCAAGCTACCTAGCAACTTCCTCCTTCAACTCTTCCTTGGGGCTTCCATACTAGCTACCTTTCTCTCTACCTGTACCCTTAGGCAGGTAGAAGACGACGTGAGTTTGGAATGCAAATCGAAACGATGGCAAAGCTTTTTTGAGCGGCTGTTTGTTTGAGCGACTGCAGGGTTTCGACCGATCTTTGATCGAGATGGGCGATGGGAGGATGAGGGACGGTATGTAGATGACATGAATGGCTCCTTTATGGGAGAGTGAGTGATGTTGGACATGTTGGGGTTATGGCAATATAAGGTGCGCTTTTGGGAAGCAATGCGAATGCTTTCTTGCGTTGAGCTGCACCATCCAGTGGCCTTGTTACACAGAAGATGTTCCGTTGGAAGAATTGATAGTTATAGTTAGAAAAACTATTAGATATATGCCCTGAGGGTGCTTAACTACCTCCGTTGTACTTTCCATTTTCGTATTCTTCTTCGTCTTGTGCAAATTTGCATATATGTGTGTGGTGACTACAGTATTGGAGTTACTTACACAGACCGCTTATATATGCCGACGATCATAAGGCTGCATGTTTTCCGCATACGCCGGACTGGAGTATAGGCTGAAGGCGGATCTTGCAAGTTTGAAGTACATGAGGGTTATAGGCTGTTCTATTCGAAGGGCAATGAGGATTGAGAGGATCAAAGGAGGCTAATGGCATTGGGAACGCTTGAGACCTACTATAGGAGGGGCTTATCGTCCGAAAGTTGTGGCTGTTTCGAAGTGCTGATTTTGAAAATGGGTTACTCATCAGGGGAGGCCCTACATTATTTGTTCATCGCAAGAGTTGGGCTGAATTGAGAGCCTATCCGTTCAGAACCTTGATGCGGGCGCTCAAGCATAAAAAAAACCAGAGGGAATGAAGTCCGCCGCTAATTCGTTACTGCCGTCAGACCAAAGTGCATGAATAACGTTCCTCATTTTCCTGCTAGTCTCGTCACAACATCGCCTGGCAGCATCGGAATTAGTAACTCGAGCGGCGGAGTATAAGAGTACCGATAAGCTAAAGTGCTAGGCCGAACAAGTATAAGAGATTTGGTGGTTAAACGGCGCAAGGTCCGGCGAATGACGACATCCGACAAAGTCTTGGTGTACGTATGTCTGAGTTCGCAAGACTTGACAACTGACTCCATGACATGACGTATTACGTCCGTCGTACACCGAACTATTCGACGTATCATTCTAATAAATGTCAACTTCAGCTAGTTCGTTGATTTCGAGACAAGCTGTAACGAACTCCACAAGGAATTCATAAAAGCGACCCGCTTTTCAGTATCTTGGAATCAAATACGCATTTAATCATCCTAATTTATCCACGATGCCTCCCAAGAAGATCCTTATAATCATGTCCGACGCGTCCACAATCCCCCTCCTCAAAACATCTGAATGCGGGAAGACCACCACAGACCAGAGCGCTGGTTTCTTCTTGATGGAACTGGCAAAGCCACTATCCAAATTTCTCTCGGCAGGCTGCGAAGTGACCTTCGCCTCCCCGCTTGGCAAGACTCCCACTCCCGACCCTAACAGCGAGAGCCTCATGGCCTTCGCCTTGAATTTCTACGAACGCCAGCGTGAGAACGACCTCATCGCTAGGATGAAGCGGGAGAACGGATTTGCGTCGCCGAGGACATTCCAAAGTGTCTCGGATGAGGAACTGGATGGGTTCGCGGCCGTGTTTATTCCAGGCGGCCATGCGCCGCTGGCTGATCTGGGGGCCGATCCGGAGCTGGGAAGGATCCTTGCCCATTTCCATCGTGAGGGGAAGCCGACGGCAGTGATTTGCCATGGGCCTTATGGGCTGTTAAGCACCAAGGCGACGCCAGAAGGGACGTTCTTGTACAAGGGGTACAAGATTACTTCGTGGTCTGACGCGGAGGAGAAGATGATGGAAACCTTGTGGGGAGGTGAGGTGCCGAAGGTGGAGAGTACTCTTCGTGAGGCTGGTGCTGAGATGGTTGAAGGACTAGGAGAGAAGATTGGCAGAATTACGGTGGATAGGGAGTTAGTCAGTGGTGGCAATCCTTTAGCTGCGAATGCGCTAGCAGAGCAGGTTTTGAAAATGGTCGAGGCCCAGTAAAAACTGGATAAAAAGATTATCTTATATCATCAAGGTACTGCTATGGTCTATCTACCGCAGATACATGCCGCTCAAATGCGAACCACTTGGATGTAAACCACTTAAATGTGAACCACTTAGATAAGCGAGCTTTGGGCCGTCAGTTTGAGACAATTATGTTTGGAATCTGGTATTATTCGATAGTTATGCATCTCAGAAGCATCGATGGTATGCACCACTGAGCGCGACTTGTGGAATGAGATATTTTTTCCAGGGCTGTTAGGCGATAGGTAACGGAGTTCCAATGCGGCGCTGCTGCGGTGAGAGCACATAGAAACGCTGGAGTGGACGAAGTTACCTCCCCGTTCTCCATTGTCGTTTGATGACGGGATGCGTGGTTGCCCCGCCAAAAGAAGATTGCATAAACATATTCAAGGTGGAGGCCGGAAAACAGAAATAATTAAATTTATTTATTAACGGGCGAAGCTCGTCTCGGCGGGCTCAGCCGCCCGTTACCCGAGAGACGGAGGAGGATGATAGGTAAATAAAGACGGACCAAAGGAGCTCAACAAAGCGGTGGTTATTACTGCTATCACCTTTTGATGAGACGATAGCGAAAATAGCGACCAAAGGAAATTGTCGGGATTTAAGACTAATACCAAACATCGACTCGACTTGCTCAGCATTCAGATATCGACATATCCCGCCATAGCCCGTACGTAGTGCTTATCGATCAGCTGGGCTCCCTCCTTTCGATCTTTCGGGAATTTCAGTATTGGGTCGTCCGACAACCGACGGCATATCTAGGATACAGAGCTTCTCTCGGTCTTCGCGAGCCTTCGAAATTGCCATCTCGCTCTTCAGCTTACCAATGATAGCGACGAAAGAACATCGAGGAAAATAAGGCAGGAAACTATCAACGGCTCCAGACAGCCTCTCAGCAATTCAAACCACTTGTCTAAATCAGAGTCAAGCATCCCCTGCCACATATCACTGCATACCGTGTTTTCAGGTCCAGCATCGCCTCGACGAATCACGCATCCACCAGTTTATCAGCAATGGCGCCATCATCACCAATCTTATCGCCATCCCGCTCTCCTCTGTCCGGCGGCCGAGTCAATGGTGATAACGCCAGTGTCAATGAAAGGACAGCTCTACAGAGCGGGATGTTGGGGGAAAGGAAGGATAGCGGAGTCAGGAAGGGTACGTACATTTTCTTTAAATTTGCAAAGTCTGAAGACTCGATCTGGTGGTGAGACGATGCTTTGCGAGTCCGTTGTGCATTGTCGATAGAGGTATGGAAAGAAGTGCGACGATGGGAAACTATAAAATAAGAGGAGGAAGGCTGGTAAAGGCGGGGATTGCTTATCGCTAGTTCCCGTCTTCTACGCAAGATTTATCTCTTAGTCGAGTGACAAGAGGCAATCCCCAAAAACAAATAATCAAGCATTGCCACTGGACTATCTGTTTATTTCTGATTGACTTAAACCAAAAAGTGGGACCCTACTGATTAAACACCTCTTACAATCAAATTATATACGCGGACCTTTCAATATGTCATGTGTCCGATATACGTGTGATCCCAAACTTATACGGCGCTCCCGCATCTCCTCCTCTTTCTCCGCAAAACCTCAAACAACATACAAATCTAAACCCTACACACATTTCTCGACTGGCCTCTCATATCACCCCCAATAAACCGCTGATCTCTCCCCGTCTCGCCCGTGCAACGCCAATCATTCCGGTTCTACCAATCGATGATACGAAAATCGGTGGGGATGATTTTGACGGTGATATCACAATCAATTTGGATTCAAAACGCCTTTCATTTGGAACAAACCCTTCCATTACTCGATCTCTCCAACCGACTCAACATCCTGTCCCCGTGAACGGCGCGCTCAAACATACCTGCGGATTTTCTGTTAAAATATTCAATGAACCAGATTCTTTGACACGTGAGAAAAAGGGGAAGATGCCGGTACTCTCACACTTGCTCAATGTGGGCAATGGCACCGTCCTGAGTTTAGCTGCAGACGAAAAGTATGTCTACGCTGGGTGTCAGAGCGCCGACAATGAAATCACCGTAAATTGCATTCAAGTCTTAATGCTGAAGTTCTGCTCATAAAACGTCCAGGTATTCTCAAGGTCAAGTCTTCAACCCTTGTATCGCTTACTCGGTCATCAAGGCAGTGTACTCGCTTTATTAATCGTCGAGGAGAAAAAATGGCTTGTCAGTTCGAGTAGTGAGTCGGACATGTTTTGGGGTTTGGCTTGATGGTTGGTAGCTGATGGTGTGATGGAAAGGTGCCGGTGATGTCAGGGTGAGACTAGGCCAACTAGATGATGAAATTTTTTCTGACGGTATATATAGATATGGTCAACGGAGACATTGGATCTGCTATATGTTATCCACCCATGTGACGACACTTCCGGAGACATTTACTCCCTGGCATGGGATGAACGCGCCGGGGGTACACTTTACTTTGGGTCCCAATCGTGCTCCATCGAATGGATTAACTTTAGCGACCTCTGCACTTTCCATCAACGCAAGATCTCTGGCTCAGCCGCGGGTACGGTCCACGTCGTACCTAACGGCATTGACTCTTCTTCTCGTCCTGGTCCATCTCAACGATCAGGCCGCTACAAACCTCACAAATTCTTTGACAACCCCCCGGAAAACGGTTGCAGCGGTTCCTCCACCCCTTGCTCTCCCTTCCCATCCAATACCGCTCGAAAAGAAACTTTCTCCAAAGCTGAATTAGATCAAGTCAGCGTAAATTTGCTTGAACAAACACGCCCAGCTACAGAGATCGAAGTTCCAGCCGAATCCCGACTTGCCTTTGCACATTATGGCTACGTCTACGCTTTACATACCCTCTCGAGACCTAACGGCGATAAGTGGCTCGTAAGCGGTAGCGGTGATTCCGATGTCAAGATCTGGGAATGTCATCCATCAGGCGGTATTACTCTTATCCGTCAATTCAATTCTCTCTCTGGTGCGGTGCTCTCTTTTGCATTTCGAGATGACTTGCTTTATGCTGGTCTGCAGGCAGGAGAAATTGCAGTGTGGGATCTCGAAACTGGGGCTTGTATACGTACGATCGAAGCGCACGAGGAAGACGTACTCGTGATGAGCGCGCTGGGTGGCGATGTGTATACTGCCGCGGCCGATGGGAGGGTGTTGAGGGTGAATGACGAGTTTGATTGTACGGCGGCCTTCAAGGCACATAGTGGAACCGTCATGAGTAGCACGATCGTGAAAAGTGTTAAAGGAGATTCATGGGAGCTTATCACAGGTGGGAATGATTCTTATGTCAAGGTGAATTTTTGCTTCTTGATTACTCATCTAGAAGCATCTGCTGACCTCTTTTTTTTTTACTTTCGAAGATTTGGCAAGTAGAGGCATCTAAAGAAACTTTGCAATCTGGGAATGTAATGGACATGGAGCATGAGGGCGATGTGATGCTCTACGCTTTATCCAAGCTCGTTGCGGTCCCGACTATCAGTGATGACTCCCATCGCGAAAGGTATGTGAGACGATTCGAATGTGAGACACGGTCATTTACTAGCATTAGCTGTCGACAAGGCGCACATCTACTGAAAAAAATCCTCTCCCAACTCGGTGCTTCTTCTGAAGTTGTGAGCAACGACGCATTCATAAGTGTTCTGCGGTTGTCTGACACTATGTACAGCTCTGTGGAGAACAAGGAAAAAACCCTCTCGTTCTCGCTACTTTTACCGGTCGAGATATCGGCAAACCTCGAAAACGTCTTCTCTTCTACGGACACTACGACGTCCAGCCGGCCGCAGAAAAGCGTTGGATAACCAACCCTTGGGAGCTGTCTGGCCGAAACGGCTATCTATATGGACGTGGTGTCACCGACAATAAGGGCCCCATCATGGCTGTTGCTTGCGCTGCCGCTTCCTTGAGACAGCGCCGTGAATTGGATGTTGACCTGGTCATGATCATTGAAGGCGAAGAGGAAGCAGGCTCGCGAGGATTCGCTTCTACCGTGCGTGCTCACAAGGTTGATATTGGACATATTGATGCCATTCTCTTGTCCAACTCGACTTGGATTGATGAAGAAGATCCCTGTGTGGTGTTTGGTATGCGAGGCGTGGTATACGCTAATCTGTCGGTAGAGAGCAATGAAGAGAACCTCCATAACGGTGTGGATGGCGGTGCCAGCAGTGAGCCGATGTTTGACATGGTCAGGGTCTTGGCAGCATTGTCAGACGCCAAGGGCGTCAAAGTACCTGGGTTCTGTAAGTATATGAGCTGGCGACTACCAGGCCGTCACTAATCAAAACGCAGACGACTCTGTTCGACCTGCCACCAATGAAGAGATGTCTCTCCTCCGAGATGTTTCTTCTGCTTGCGGCCGTCCCCTCGACGAACTAATCCGAGTTTGGCGACAGCCTTCATTCTCCATTGCCAGTATCAACTCTTCAGGTTCTGGAAATAAAACCGTCATTCCTCGAAAAGTGTCGACAGACATCTCAATGCGAATTGTACCGGATCAGGATCTGGAGACTATCGTCAAAGGCCTCAAACAGTTCTGCAGGGACACTTTCCAGGGATTGGGATCGCCTAACACATTCAAGGTGAGTTGAGCTCAAATGATGTATCCTGCCAATCGACTGATCGGTTGTCTTGTAGATCCAAGTCACCCATACCGCCTCCTGGTGGCTTGCATCACTTGAATCGCCATACTTCAAAGCCCTCGAAGCTTCGGTACAAGACGTCTGGGGTGTCAAACCGCTCAAGATTCGTGAAGGTGGTACGGTCCCTACTGTATTCTGGCTGGAAAAGGAATTCGGAGCGCCTTGTGTGCATTTGCCTTTGGGTCAGAGTTCGGATGCGGGTCATTTGGCCAATGAGAGGATGAGACTTTTGAATTTGAGGTGAGTCTGTCTTTCCTCAGTCCTTCAACAGTATTTCCAAGGGATTTGTGATTGACAGCACTGGATGTAGGAACGGTAAAAGAGTAATCGAGGCATATCTCACGAGACTCGCAAGCATTTAAGGTAGACAAAATGAATAATGGGGTAACTGATGTTGCATAGTTGCATAATGCAATGGTTTTTCTCTTCTTCTTTAGTTCCATAGTGTTCGTCAGCATGCAATCAAAGCAAATGTTTCCAAGTAACGTCTGATGTACGCGCTTATATGAACAATGCATATGCCAAATGCCATGCCAACCTATTATGCCTTATGAATTTTATCTTTTGTGTGAACATGGACGAGAACCCTCATCAATCATGCCCCCATCTGACGCATTTTCCGATCATGTCCCCTCGTCCTTGCAGCATTCGAATGTCCTCTATTCCCTTTATTTTGCCTCCCCTTCCCCCCTCTTCCACCGCTATTACCATGACTGCTGTTGGTATAGCTTGTATTCATGCTCATGACCGAGCCGTCAGGTGATGGCTGTCGTGCGCGGTTGTCGTAGCGATTGTTACGGTTATTACGGCCGGACGATGATGTACCTTTACGTGCCATCCTATCACGATGTGCTTCAAGGATAACGTCTTTTTGGGGCTGTTCGGAAATGTATTCGAGATTAGTGAGATATTCTTTTCAGCAAGGAAGCACCTTGAAACTTACATCTCTTTCAAGCATGACTCTCCATCCTTCAATCTGCCCATCATCCCATCCAAGCATCTCCCTCATCTTCTTCCTTTCATCGCTCCTTCTCGTCACACCATCTCGATCAAACAATCCTGGATCATCCAGATACAGCGTGCGCAAGATTTCGTACCTTTCCTTATCTGGCATTCTATTACTCTGGTTTTGCTGATTCCTCCTCGAGACTTTGACGGCTTCACCATCACTATCCACCGGCGCGGTATCTTCGGTATCACCGCCTGAAACACGGACTTGGAGTGGGATCTCTCCGGAATCTTCCATATCAGATTCATCATCTGATAAGAGCAGGTTTGAGTCGGCCAAGGCTTGACGACGCTCTTCTTCTTCGGATGCTTGAAGGGAGATGAGACGTTGGATGGAGTCGCGGATGTGTTGTGGGATGGTGGATTGAAGTTCGGGGAGCACGCTGTATTTGAGGAATAAGCAAAAGAAGAAAATAAAGGTGGAAGAAAAAAGGAGGACATACCTCTCATCATCTTTCAGTCGCAACCTGCTAACGTCCAGATCTTCAGCGGTGAATATGTTCCTTCTTTCAAACTTCTTCTTCTCCTCTCTTTTTTCATCCGGCAGCTCGCCAACAGTCTGCACATCACCCAATTTGCTAACCACCGCTTTCAATCCTCCAAGCTCCTCTGGTAAATCTTCGCCGTGATTTAACATACATGTCAATAAAGGTTCGGCAAGTTCACCGGGTGAGGCTTTGGATCCAGCTGGGATTGACGAGAATTGCGGGTGCGATAGGGCGGTGAGTAAAAGGTAAGGTGGGATCGTAGGGAAAATAGCGAGGATAGAAATTACCCTTGTGTCACGCTTGGCGAGTTCGTCTCGTCTCTTTTGCAACTTCCCAATAATCACACTATCCGGACTAAACTTGCGTCCGCTCTTTCCCCACAGGGCTTCACAATCCCCTCTTAGGCTCTTTCCCTGCATGACGCCCATTGCCGCACTTTCATTTTCGCCTAAAAAACGTAACATGGCATCGC
>NC_026751.1:255000-257500 GCF_000149245.1 Cryptococcus neoformans H99
TCTTCATAATAGATGATATGATACGTATATGGCATGAACGAATGTAGACGACTCCAAAATTCGAACTCCAGGATTGCATAAATAGACAGTCTCTTACTATTGAGCTTACTGGCCGCTGTATTGACATCAAGCATCATCAAAGCATCAAGCATAAGCACACTAAAATCAGGCGCCGAGGCAATGCAGTTTACTGGGAATATAGGGTTAGAGGGAGAGATGCCAAGTCAATCGGTCATTTGGCGTCGCCCAAAGCTAAGAAAAAGAAGAAAGAATATGTAAAACAATGTGCACGTCAGTCGTCAATTTAAGCTCGACAGCATTATAGGATATACGGAACCCATTACCCTATCCAACACAGACTATTCACAAACATACAATACAATCATACTTCTCTCAATGATGGGATCCGGGAAAGGTAGAAGGGATGATGGAAGAAGTTTTCACGCCTTTGCCCTTCAAAAGGCAATCGTTAGAACCGTTACCGTTCAAAGCACCAGCAGTCCGGCCCGGCGGATGAGGACTCCCGCCGGAGTGCGGTGGTGGATTTCTTTTCTGATAGGACGTCGGCTATGTCCGGGCGCTCTTGATGTCGGTCACCATAATTAGCTTCTGTCATTAATGGAACGCGGTAAATAAGTCATCAGAGGCCCATGCTTCAATCTTTCCATGCCAGTAATACCATTTTTATACAACGAAGCGCACCGCCGGAAAGATCTTCATAAACAGCTCCAATGTAGGCTCCCGCATTCCACTGGTAAACATTCATCAAATGGCCGCTGGCTACGGTCACAAGGTCGTCTAGGCTGATTGAGAAGTACTATATTGACCAATTTTTGTATTGGTTGTCAGGCTCGTCTAAACAATCCGTTTCAACAACGAAAACTCCCTCATAGAGACAACGGAAAAGGGGTGACAAAAAAAGGGAAATTTTTACGTAAGAGGTAATGCTCTTTAAAATAACCCTCTTTTATCGACGCGACGCGACTCTGCTTATGTTCGTTTTTGCCCACTTGCCCATTTATTGAAGCTGCTTATTTTGACTCTTGTTCTGTTCACCAACATCTCCTATATATTATCATTCCAATCTACAGCAGGGGAGTCTAGATATGTCGAAGGAAGCTTTGCAGGCTCTGCGGGAGTCTCGTGCGAAAGGTGGCCGACTTTCACAATGGAAGGTGCGTGGACGCGTTCGCGTTGAGCAATAGAAAATAGACGCGTACTGATTTGCCCTCTTGGCAACGTCTTTGCCACTTGAAACAGCCCGAAGCAACGGAGATTTACGATTCTGTCACAGATGAACAGTATCGCTCCATTGTAGGCTCACGTAACGATCAAGACGACTTTATCGAGGATGACGATGGTGGTGATTATGTCGACCACGGGTTGGAAGACTGGGATGGTGCGGAGAGAGATGATGAGGAAAGCGAAGATGAAGATGATTTTGAAGGGGAAGATGAGGAGCTGAGGAAAGGTAAATGATGCCAAATACGTGCTCCCAATGATTTCCAGCTGACGCGTCAATGCAGCGCGAAAATTGAGAAGAGCCAAAGCCAAAGCCAAAGCACTCGCCAATTCTGGCAAAGTCCCCAAACCATCAAAACCCAAACCCAAAGCAAGCTACTCTGACTATGCACGACCTTCATCATCATCAACCTATCGTGCTGCTGCCGTCCCCAGCGCGATGCAAGAGGACGATTTTATGGCCAATCTCTTGTCTTCAGTGACAGCCGCGTCAAATGAGACAGCTTGCCGCAAACGGAAGTCTTCTCCAGAAATCCCGTCCTCCGATGGTTACCAAGCTCCCAGTTCCGACAGTTCATTCTTTTCGTCGAGGAAGAGGTACGGAGGGGATAGTGATGACGAGACTGTATGGGACGCGAAGCGCGGCGTGATGGGCAAGAAGCCTCGGGTTTCAGATGCTACGATCACCCCAAGAGGGATGAGTCGTGACGGGGATCAGGAAAACGGATACTCATTCGACGATACCATGGATGTTGATGATATAGTTGTCAAGCCCGAACCTCTAGACAGTGAGGAAGAAGAGGAGATTCAAATGCGCAAAGCCAGACCTCTCACAGCAACGAACAAACTTAATGGTGCGGCTGGTGCCAAACGCAGAGTTATCAACTCAACATCTGTCAAGAACGTGATCAAGCGGGAACCCTCACCCGCCCCTGTCATCGCTCCAAAAGCCGCCCCAGAAATAGAAGAAATACAATCGGTCATGCCTCACGTCAATGGCAAACCTAAAGCCAAAGCAAACGCCAAACATTGGTCTGCCATTCAGGAATCTCTTGCGGCATCTTCCTCCAACCAAACGTCTGAGCTTGACACCGTCAGTGCCCCTGTTGGTTCAACAAAGCCCGAGAAGGTAATGGAGAAGGATGGTTCATTGAGATTCTTCTGGCTTGACCACTTGGAGCAAGATGGAATCGTTCATCTCGTGGGTAAAGTGCTTGACAAGCAAACAGGAAAGTACGTCAGCGCTTGTGTCTCAGTG
>NC_026751.1:260000-282500 GCF_000149245.1 Cryptococcus neoformans H99
AGGTTTCGAAGGATGCGAGCGCGTGAGTATCCGCTTTGGCTTCACCAATCGGGATATAATATTGACGATCGCGATAGTGCGGTACTGAAGGAGATCTTGAGTGGTGAAGCTACAGAAGTCGTGGTTGAGAAGATTCATGAACTCCTCACCAAGCTAGGAGAGGCTGTACGTAACAGCGAGATTCCTATCGACGACTACATTATCTTCAAGGTGAGTTCGGCCAAGGAAATCCCACCATTTTATGTCGCTAACCACCGACCTCTTAAAAGCGTCTTGGTAAAAACCCGGAAGATTACCCTGACAAGAAATCCCAACCCCACGTTCAAGTCGCTCTTCGTATGAAACAAAAAGGTGCCACTGTTCGAGCTCACGATGTTATCCCTTATATCATCTGCTTGGACGAACATGGAAAAGGCGGAAAGACGGCGTCTGCGGATAGGGCTTTCCATCCTGATGACTTGAGAAGGCAAGGCTCGGAATTGAAGATTGGTGAGTCAGGGTGGGCCAAGTAAGTTCAAACGATGAAAGCTAATGGCAAGCAGATCACGAGTACTACCTTGATCAGCAAATTTTACATCCGATACTGAGATTATGTGAGACTATAGAAGGTACTGAGCGAGCACGATTAGCAGAATGTCTTGGTGAGTGATTATCATTCCCGATTTAGAGTCCACCATCTAAACGTGTATAGGTCTTGATCCTTTGAGATATACCTCAGCAGGCACAGCCGAAGCTCAGGAAAAAGAATTCTTCACTTTTGACTCCCAGATTTCGGACAACGACCGTTTCCGCGATGCTGATCCTCTCAATCTCATCTGTCCATCATGTAAAGAGGAGACAGTATTTGTGGGCTTGCCGAGTGACGCTTCTGAAGTGGTACGTCTTTCTGACGATTGAGTCATGATTTCTTGCTCACACAGGATGCGGCATTAGTCCAATATTCGAGCAAATGGTATTTGTTGCAACTCTTGTCAGTCAGTCATCCATCCCGCCTCTTTACAGCTCCAGCTCGAAAACCAAATTCGATCCCATATCTCAAAGTACTATCTTGGATGGATGACCTGCGATGGCGAAGGTTGCGGATTGAGAACGAGGGCCATGAGTGTATATGGAAAGAGGTGTTTAGGGTTTATCAAGGAGAATTGCTGGGGTACAATGAGGCTTGAGGTAAGTATCGCGCTCCTCATTCTAGTGTCAAGACTGACCAATGACACTCCCTACAGTACACGGATGCAAAACTGTACAATCAGCTCTTGTATTACCGTAGTCTGTTTGACGTTGAAAAGATTTTAAATGCTGTGCGAGGCTCGCAACGTTTCGGTGAGCATCTTCACTACACATTTTATAATAACTTTTATGGCGGCGGGCCGTTAACAAAGAACGCAGACGAAATCCGACCCTTGACAACCGCCAATCAACAAGTTTTATCAAAACTTGTAGCTGTCACAGACACGTATCTTGACAAAAACGGGAGAAGATATGTTGATTTGAAGGGGCTGTTTGGATTCATGGAGAGAATCAAAATTTGAGTGAGATGTCGAGACGATGATCATCAAGTAGACGAGCGGTCGATGTGTAGATAGGTCTTTTGTTTGTGTTATTGATCTCTGGTTTTGGCACAGAGGACGTTTTGTACGGTATTTGCATGGATTAGTTTTGGACTCTCGACTTTTCGTTTCTTTTTTACAGCATTTTTTTAGTCCATCAAGTTTTGGGGATGAAAGACATGATTATAGCCGCGCGCTGCATGATACTTAGTGCTGAATGATGAGATACAGATGGCGATATTTGCTGGAGTCACTGCAGGAGGAACTATCCAGTCAAGGAACGAGATAAGCTCAATGCCACATCAACAACCAATGACCCTCTTGCGGTTTTGAGTCGCCGTATACTGAATGAGAGATCTGTCGTTCAAGATATCTTGTCCCTTCTACAGGACCCTGAGTGAGATACGGAACAGATTACCTCTCAAAATGAGTGACGACAGAGAAAATAAGCTATTTCAGTGATAGGTTGTCGGTCGTCAGGAGGCATGCAACTTCTAAATGCGGAACCTCTGATCCCCTTCTTCACGATCTCCGATTTATCTATTCTAATGCGGAACCCACCTCTCCCATTCCTTAGCGCATACAATGCGGCGCCCTCTGAGAGGCCCAGTGTGAAACGGCTCTTACAATCCTCCAGTGACATTGAAAAACACAAACGCCTCACTGGAAACATGTCCAGACTGGGCTGCGCCAAGCTGTCCTGCATCCCTCTTTTCCAATCACTCCTCCTATCGACCAGGAGGTGGCTGTTGGTCTGCATGACAGGACGCTGGTTAGATCTACTTTCTGTGGGCATCATGACTCAGAAGCACGATGAACTGTGCCGCACTCGCAACTCTGGGGCCCGACACTGCCATGTCATCATCAACGAATAATCCACCACTACCTTAACCATGTTAAGAGGGCTGTTGTCGAGCTTGAGGGCCTAACGCAGTCTGGTATGACGAGGAACCACTTGTGGGTACACAAATCGAGTGCACTGCGTTATGTCGACTATGACCTCAAAGTTTACTTTCCTGGCGACAGAGATGCATGCCAGGTAGCCAGTACGTACATCTGTCTCGGACACGATGCCCGCTGGTTTTTGTTGGAAGAGGTGCGTTGGCTGACTTGTAAAGGTTGCGGAGGCTGTGGAGAAGAAGGCGCCAAGGATATCTGGAGGGGTGTTTCAATTCAGTTACACAAATACACCTTCAAAGTTCCATTCATAAAACTATCCTTCTCCATCTTGCCAGCATGTCATCGCTCAACGACGACTCCGCTCCAGGTGCTTCAGGCTCATCGATCCCCATTGATGTCTTGTAACGTCTTGGGAGTAGCTGAACCTTTCATCACCCTCTGCCCTCTTTGCTGCCCATCATCGTCATGCCCTTCTTCTTCATCCTCCCCTTCGTCAGCGCTGTCGTTGTCATACCAAGAGACATCTTTTCGCTCTACATACCTATAAACCGGCGACCGAGGTAGCGTCGTATTGGGGTTCATGATTAGCCGCAAGAGCTCGCTGATGGAGATATTGGTATTGACAAGGTAAGGTTTACTTGAATTTTCCTGGGATCATATATATGTCCCAAAAAATAGACAGCCTTTCAACAACCCATCGCCGTTTCAGCTGACGATGCTACTCTAGGAATTTCCTGAGAAGACACATCACCCAGTAGAGGACATCCAAGATGCATGCGTTGGGGTGAAAGGTGTTAGAATTCGAAGAAAGGTGGAGAATGGGAAGTAGAAGATGGCGTTAAGGGTGCCTAACCCAGAAATTGGGCCTGATATATATGTGCTGTGGACAAAGCTGAGAAAGAGAAGCTCCTGATAAGAAGTCATTGGTCTCGTTCATAAAGACAGCTCGGCAACACCAACTGACACGCTCGAATGACGAGCTCCTGCTTCATCCATTCGGCGAGTTTGTACGCCGTCGAAGAGCCCAAAAGTTCGCGGCTCGCTAGATTGATGAGGGCGAATTAAGGGGATCCAAAAGGACGGATCCGGCGTACTTGAAGACGCTGACTTCTCCTTCATCACCGCCTTTCTATAATGCGTCAAACCTTGGATTAATAACATTGTATTGTGTGATGGGCTGCCAAATTGTAGAGATCCCTAGATGAGTGGTTTTCATCTGATGTGAAGGAGACAGCGCTACATGTCTGTACTAGAATGTTGCAGCAGCTGTATTGGGTTTCATCATCAGAGACGTAAGCCTCGTTGACGACACAGTTCTGTTAACATCATAAGAAGGTCAGAAAGTAGCCGCGTGCCTCTTGGGTCCATTAGCCAAGCAAAGGCACATACTCTTCTAGGTCCGAAGGCTCCATCTACAGCCTAATTTACTAGTACGATGCACAACAGGACTCGCTGTGCTGAAAGACATCTGCCAGAGCATCCAAGAAGTTGGAACAGCTCGCAAGTAGAGTGTCTCACAATTGATAACCAGGCGACGGCCTATGGTGTCGAGTGAGTTACAAAGGGCTCTATGATCCCTTCCTTAGTGGCCGCCTGTTCGTGATTCGAGTGTATTGTGCCGATGTCGTCATGGAGTGCCGATAAAGCGATAAGTAGACGGCGAGAGGACATGACGAGTCAGAAGAGTTAAAGGGAAGGAGTACAGGTTCTAGGCTGCAAGCCTCGGCTGAGAATCGTAGTAGAGACTAAAAGAGAGAGTTGCATAATGACATATAGAAGTGAACAACGACGCAACAAAACTAATCCTCATGAGCACGCTTCTTATTAGCCATATTTACGGAACCTTTTTAGTAGTGTACTTATGATCGGACATGAGCGCTCATCGGACCCATCGGGTCGACCCTCGGAAACGAAAACGCAAGGAATCCTCCCGGGTTGCGTCCGGATCAGGCGCCAATAACAGCAGGTCGCGTTGTGTTACTTCTATTACGTATGGCGCCAGAACATCAGTGCCACACTCTGTAATGCCGCTTGATTTTATTTTGATTTTACACCGTGCCTCATAATAAGTCACGTGACTGACGCGGTATTCAATGTGTGATATATTTCCCGGCGCGTCAATAGATGTGTCAGGTCAGTGTCGAAATTACTTCGTTTTCGATCCTTGAACATCCCTTCCATCGAGCTTCGGGCCAGACAACATGTCCACTCCAAACAGCAGCAAGCGCGCCCGTTTACATTGGGATCCCAAGTCTCATCCTTCTGAACGGCTCAATGCGGAGCTGAACCACGACTACGCTCACAAAGTTCCCTACCACCTCGTCTCTGCTCCCTTGACTCCCTCAACGTCCACCGTTGCTTGCTCCTCTTCCCCTCGACGTGCTCAGCATGCTCTCTCATCTTCATCCCCTACGCGTAAACCAAACGCATCTCCCACTGCTGTACGCAAGTTGAACCTCGAGTTGGGCAAGACTTTTATTTTTGGTCGACACCATGTCCGAGACGCGTCCAGACCCAAACCTAGCATTACCATTGAGTCTACCGTACCCGGCAAGCTTAACCACCTGGTTGCCAATCCTTCAAACAATGTCGAATCTATCATCCTCTCCCGAGAGGCCCACCATGCGTCACGTGTACACGCGCTTGTTGAGCTCGTTTTGCCATTGTCACAAACTAGGGAAAAAGTGATGCGTATCATTGCCATTGGTCAAAATGGTATGCGCGTACGTCTTCCCCAGCAAGCTCTCACCGCTGGGTCCAAGGATAAAAGCAGGAAGAAGGGCGTCAGACTTGTCCAAGGACAGAGGTATGATGTCCCTGTGCGCGCAGGGGACCAGATTGAGCTGGATTTCTATGGTGATAAGGCGATTATCGATATGCTCGTAGATCGTGCCCAGTCTCCTGAAAAGTCGCCTTTGAACCAAGTCCTTTTCCCTTCTAGCCCTGTGAGCCGACCTGCGCTCTCAAGCTCTATGCCTCCTTCAAGTCCTCCCATTATTCATGACGAGATCGAAGACGAGGAAGACGAACAGCCCAAGCAAGCGGAGTCTGATGAAGAGGATGAGCATCCATTTGCCCAGCACTTGGCTTCTCCTTCACGATCTCCCTTTTTTGCTGCTCAGTCTTGCCGTGATGTCGACGCTCAGTCTGCTCGTTCTCGCGAATCTTCACCCCTCTCACCTATTTCCAACCATTCTGCATTGTCTGATGCTGAGCCAGAGCCAAAGGCGGAAGCTCCCGTCCACGCATCTTTATTATCCACTCGACCTTCT
Organism: Cryptococcus neoformans H99; assembly: GCF_000149245.1. NCBI lineage: Eukaryota > Fungi > Basidiomycota > Tremellomycetes > Tremellales > Cryptococcaceae > Cryptococcus > Cryptococcus neoformans. The sequence continues at coordinate 265,720 of NC_026751.1, forward strand.
TCCCCTATCCACCCTTCATCCCCTTCATATGACCGCGACTCGGAACCTGATGATATTCAAGTCAAAACCGAGCGTCTCGAAAACCTGCCCCTGTCCCGTACTCATTCTCGCAAGTCTACTCCTGCACGCATTGGTTCGACTGCTGTAACCGCTGCGCCTACTGTGCCGGCCGCAGAAAGAAAAGCGCCTCCAGCGGATGTTGATCGACCGGCGGTCATTGCTTCCACTGTCGTATTCTCCGGATCTTCTAAATTGAGTTTGCCGGACCTGGTCAAGCACATGCTCGAGGTAAGTTTTGCCCACTTTATACACGTGGCACAAACAACTGATAGGGATGTATCCTAGGCTCAACCTCATTTGAAGGCTCATGGAGATGAAGACATGTGGGCCATTTGGGTCGGAGAGGAATTGGAATCAAATCCTATGTTTGGAAAAGTCGAGCGACATGGCAAGGTTCGTACCGTCTGCCCTTCTTATCCTAGTCGGGTACTAACTTTTATCTATAGGATTCTGCGGGACACCCCCTTTTGCCTCACTACTTTTACAACCCTTCAGCTGACCCTGATACCCAACGAGCGAGCGATCTTGGTGGTTTGGTGAGGCCATTAAGGACTGCGGCGAGGGGCGGTCAGGCTATTGATTGGAGGCCTGTAGGTAGGAGGAAGAGGGTTTGGTAAGATGCTGTTGCTTTAGAAAGGAAGGAAGGAAGAAAAGGGTTATATAGCCGTACATTGCAACAATGGTGGGTTGTGATTAATGAAGGATACAATACGTACAGTTACTCGAAGCTTGATGATGCTTGATTTTGGTATTGGTAGATGAAGTACAATTAGTATATAACACGTTTCTATCGTGTTCATTTTTGATGCTATAGCATGCATTAAGACTATCTATGACCTCAATCTATTATGGCGCGCGCCCATAGATAGAAGAGTCGAAGAATGGTAGGACCATGTCTTATCACAGCGATGTAGCTCACAATATGTACCGGTTTTACACTCAGTTATCTCTGTTATTTTCCCCTGATCTCACATTTGGTGGAGAGAGTGCCGAGCGTGTTACTACAGATGGTTATACCCGGAAGGAAAGTTGTGTGGGCATTGAAATTGCCGGAGGCAGGCCTACGCGTTTGTTACGCGTCACTCATTCAGCTGCCTCCGACCACTTCTGAGTTGAGCTCGCCAGTCACGGTTACAGTGCCAACGCTCATCTACAATCCTTATTTTCGTCGTACAAGCACACACAATTATATCTTCAGACTTTTACAGCCGTTGAACTAATCTTGGTACGACTTACATTAAAAGCTGTAAAGAGAAAGGCACTTCCTTCTTTGGACTAAAATGATGATCCTTTCACCTGAGGTGCTAACAGATAAGAGGTAAGATGGACAATTGGTAGAGACATTTTAAAAAAAATGGCTAATGGAATCATCAGAATGCTTCGCATCATGACCTTATGGCTGTAAGCTCCCTTCCACGATACCCACTTATTCTTTCTCCCAGCTCCAGCATAAAAAAAACTGCCCGCCGGATCGCATTCTCATACCATCGCTCGGCTTGTACCAGCCATAGAATCCTCTTGGATTGGCGTATAATTGGGTCATTGCGTTTCTTCATGCTCCTCCGGAATCCCCGTAGTGAATCGTCGAGACTGTTCGCTGGATCTACCAACTTGAGTACTGACCTAATGACTGAATGACTTACCGTTTAGTTGGTCCACAATGACTTTGGCAAGTTCCACGGCATCTATGATCCCAGCACTAGCGCCGGCCCCGCAGAATGGCGGCATCCCATGAGCTGCATCACCCACTAGGACCACTCTCCCTTTACCCCCTACCGTGCTTGTAGCACTCCATAACGGGTACGTTTCCTTCTTCTCCCAACCAGGATCACATTCCAGCTGTCTCAGAAACTTCCCATGCACCGTAGGCTCTAGCTTGATTTCTTCACCCTTTATTCTAGCCTGGAATGAAGGATTGAGCCATTGGGATGGGATGGTGAGTGCGACGTAAATACTGGGAAATGAAAGAGGCATCATGGTGGCGGAAAAGGATTCTCCGTATATTAAGTTCATGCCATTTGGGTCATGAACCCATCTTCGCATGGCAGAAGAGGTTGTTCGAAGGTTTATGATTGTTTGAGGGAGGTTGCTAAAACCTCCTGGTAGTTTATCCTCAACCAACTGGGAACCTGAGTACAGACGATGCCGAATGGCAGAGAACATCCCGTCGGCACCTTTATCATGTAAGCGGTTAGGCTAGAGGCCAGGCGGTGGGATAGAAAAAGGAATGACTGACTGATAATCAAATCAGGTCTTATCGCCTCTTCCTTTCCCCCTTTCAAACAAACTTCGATCTCTCTTTCCATTCGAGGCTCACCTACAACCGCCTCGAAACCCCATTCCACCTCTCCTGCTCCTTCTTTCAAAATACTCATCAAGTCGGCTCTCTCCACCATCCCCCATCCTCGGACATCGCGAACCATCCGATAAACCCTTTTACCGCTGTATGAGAGCACTGTCAAGCCGTCGTGTAGGATAGGGATCTTTTGTCGAAGAACAAGGAGTTTAGTGCTGTGCGAAGCGATGAGCAGGTCGTCTAGGGCTTTACGTGCGACCTATTATGTTGTGTACGTTTCCAATGTGAGTGATTCTGGGAAGTAAGCTGAGAAGGCATGACTGACCTTGGTCAAATGCATAGGGAATCCCATTCTCCCTCCCCATGTTTCCTCTTCACGCATCTCATCTCATCAGCTATCCACCAGCCAGCCAACGTACCTAAAGAAGACTTACGACTCCTCTTTTCGACAAGTCTTACTACCAATTTTCCTTCCTGGTATGTCTGACTTTGGCGAAGAGCATATGCCGCTGTCAAGCCTGCCACTCCCGCACCGATGATTAGTACTTCGAAAGGCCTATCTCCTTTTTCGGGAGTGGACGTCGAAGGGTGACTATTCATCATGGTTGTTTCGCCAGAAACGTGTCTGAATAATTGGCAAAATGTATCTTTCCATTCGATTTGATTAGGTGGGAAGTGGAAAGGAGGATAAAGGAGGTTGCCATATTATGGTAGACTGACAGGTCATCAATGTGAGTAGAAAGGAAGGTAAAACTTTGCGGAGCAGCTGTATCGCTCATTCATGCACAATACATCGTTTATGTCACCAACCGCCCGATGTGTAAAGCTCATTGACGTGAATCAACTACAAGTCTTGCACCCTTCTTCCCACATTCCCCATCACGCTCATAATCTCCAACAACTATCCATTCATACCTTCCAGCTTTGTGACGGTCACCGTTTTCCCAGGATTTCTCAAATCATTCAAGTTCTCGAGGATCGAATTGACATCTTTTAAATCACTTCTCTTATAGCGTCCCTGAGCCCGTGCCACAGACACTCTGGGATTTTTTTTTTCGATTTTATCTTTTGTCTTTTAAATCAGCTTGCTCCCCGAAGCCAAGAGCTGCCTATAAAACGACTCGCTCTCAACAATACCCCCGCGAGCTGGGTTGCGGAAAAGGTTCCGCCAAAGTGGTGGGATCGTATCCCTTTGCGAGTCTATCGGGATCAGGGACAATCAATCCGAAGGAACAGTGATCCAATGCGGAGATAGTCATTGATTGGTCTGGCTCATATCTTATTCTATTTAATTGCTGACCGTAATTATAACTGTACGAGTAATTGCGTCTTTGCTTGCTGTCCACAGATTATCATATGTACCATCGCCCGCACTACGAATTCTTCGGACGGACAGTAACCTGCTGATATCCTTGATTGCTCGTGGACAAATTTGGGCATGTTGAATGTGTCGCCCAAAGATTGACCACTTGTGTTTCAAATGATAGAAAAGAGCTGATCATATTTATCTTCTTATCGGTGACAGCCGTGCCTTGCGAAATCTTATCACATGTCATTGTCATCATCATTTTCCATCATCTTTCCAGTTCTTTGAGAACTACTATCATTGTGCGGCAAGGACAAGTATTCCTAAAACCTTGACCTCTCTAGAAGAACAGTAGATGTCCGTCATTGGTTCTGGTAATTATAAAATACATCCCATGGCGTTCTAGGAATTATTGAATGCAACATGCGCTGAAAAGATGTGAACGCAGGCCATCGACCATGATGATGGCACTGCTACTACTACTATTTGTCCATAGACGATCACCATCATTCGTCTTTTAATAACTGACTAGTAACCTTACTTCGTGCTCTCAATTTTTTCCCGTAAAACACTAGTAATATGGGGGCAGCGGACAGAAACATTGCTATGCTCGCTACAAGAGTTGAAGCTTGAGGATAGCCGAGGTTCACATACTACAGTCACGATTTCCGTCAGTATATCATAGCTTCAAAATCTCTATTTAGAAAACACGCACCAATTGATGGGCAAAAAGCGGGAAAATACCTGAGGCAATGTTTCGGCAAAAACTCTGAGCAGCCTGCGCTGATGAGGAATATATTTCATACGCATCCGCCAAGTATGTGCTTTTCGCCATCCAATTTTCGTCAACATGAAGCGTCCCTAAAAATGCACAAATAAAACTCAAAACTCACAAAACACCACTGTACATCGCAAACACTCCCCAATTCATGAACACCAACGCCACGCCAGGTACTGCCCAGTGCACGACGCCCGCCTGTCCCGTCCATGCATATACGTACAGCGCGAAGGGAAACAGAAGACCGCCGTACGCTGCCCAATAGAGACGGACTTCGGGAGGTGCTTTGCCGTTGTGCTTGGAACAGGCGCGGCGATAGAGGTATTCTTGGTGGTTTTGGGAGATCAAACCAAGGACGGCTCCAATGGCCATGGACCTAAGAGTATAATGTCAGTGAACTAAAATGATGCGAAAACTAGCGGAACGTTACACTTACGCCTGAAAACTGCCAGCTTGGGCAGCGTTGAAACCGTAAGACTCAAAGACCAGGAGAATAGAGCTCTGACTCAAGAAAATGCATGCCCAAGCAAAACCGATCCAGGCAGAAAGGGCAGAGACGATGGGTTCTGTCACCAAATACTCTGCCACGCCGTTAGCACTGCTTCTAAAATCTCTATAGTCTCGTAGACAGGCGGATAAATACTCACGCAAAGGTCTGATGAGAGACACTTTAATTAAAGTAAGCATATCCGTCTTCTCCAAGTCAGCTGCAGCGATGTGCTTGACACCCGTCTCTTTCGTCATCGCCTTCGCACGCCAAGATAGTAAAACATCGGCTCGTGTCTCACGCATGAAGAAGATGTTGAAGACGATGGAAGCGGTGGCAATAATAGCTTGGACCTGAATCATTCGTTGGTGAGCCAAAAGGGCGGGATGAGAAGAGTCGAAGACAATGACAATGACTTACACCATATGCCCATTGAAGAGAAAGTCCCTGTCCTGACCATCCGATGAAGCACACACCAAGACCCTAGTCCGGCGTTAGTAAACCTAGGAAACGGGATCTCATCGTACAACTCACCTGCCCACAAAAGATTGATAGACTAAAGAGGGACATGGGGAATCCTCGATCGGCCGGGGAGAACAAGTCGGCGACAGTACCGCCTACCATAGAATTGGACACGGACATCCCAATACCTTGCTGCAGTGGTTTATATCAGCATACATGTACCTTTATTGTAAGCGCCGAAACATGAAGTGGGACGCACGAAAAACCGTGATACGAGGAAACCGCCAACATTCTTGTTGTTCCATATCTGAGGGACAAAGAGTACCGCCGTGCTGCAGCATCTGTAAATAAAAAATCGCAACGATCCAAGCGATAATGGACTTACATGACGGATGTGACTTGATATACCATATTCCGACCAAGCTACATGTCCCTGTAAATCTTTACACTAGGCGCTGGGGAAGAAATTTGGACTTACACTTTCACTCAAAGGTGCTAATATTAAAGGAGCAACAGCAAGTGCAATCATTGGTAATGTAATTGACAGGACCCAGACTTCTCTTGATATTTCGTAGTACGGCACACCCCAAGTGCCGAGGACAGCACAGGAGGCAAGGTTGGAAGCGGCGATGAAACCAGCGATGTTAGCGGCAGTGAGAATGATGTATTTTCTTTGAGAGGAGTAGTTGACTGGATTCTGAACAGGGCATATAGTATTAGTCAATGAGTATAAACGGCAGACAGCTTGATCAAGACTTACATCGGGATCGTCGGGTAACCAATCAATGACCACTACTTCTTCATGCCCTTTCTCTCCCCCCATATTTAAACGCTCCCTAGCCTCCATGACCTTCTCACTTCCACAATTCGTGGCAACGCCATGTAATGACACATGTCTTCTAAGCTCATTTTGAAGTTCTGCCGTCTGCCCACTTGTGCGTCTTGATAAAGAATTGGAGTTGGCACGAGTATGTCTATCTGTTGCTGGTCTGTATAGAGGTACTAGATGATCTGAGACGATAGATTGTGGCGTGGAGGGGCTCGAGGGTCGAGAAGATGGCGACGATCGCTCTTTTTGAAGATCCGGAGTCATTTTCGACCCCGCCTTAAGAGGATCGCCTCGTTCCATCGGTGTATTGGCGGCAGTTGAGCCTTCTAAGCTGTGGATAGTAAGGCTAGACGATGTCTTCTGAGACATATTAATGGCAGTGGAAGGAGAAGGTGAAGCGTTGTAGACGAAGAGATGAGTTCTTCAGCTGGAGCTGATGGATAGTTCTTGATTCGGGACAATACTACGACGAAAGAATGGCCCGGTATTGAATGGCGTGCGATCCCCGTGTTCCGAATTGATTTCGTCGACCTTTAGTTCGTTCTTCAAGGCCCTGGAGGATAGAACCGGATGTATATGCTCATGTACCTGGATTGGAGGTATACCGTCTTTGTAGGGAACGACAACTTGTGCATGTAAAATCTGCAATCGATGCAAGAGACAGACCTGATTCCAGCGAAAAATGCATAAGAGCTCGCTAGTAACTCTGCCTTATTCTCGGCAATCGGTAAAGCTCAAATTTGGCCGCCTCCTAAAAAATAAAGGATTCCTTTCGGCTATATCCGAGGCTCTCATCTCGGTTTCGGCAAAGCGGCAGGGTCCTATCCGCCTGTATACGCTTCTTGCATTCTCGACTCGACAGTGGGGCTGTTCCGTCAGATCTCGCTACACATTTGAACTGGGTGTATCATATAATACATGAGAGCATGAGAAGACTCGACGTTATAAGCCCAATGTACCTCGTCAGATCAACTGAAACTATGATACGGCGGATCCGGGCCCCATGTTATTTAGTTATTTTAGTTGTTAGGTCTGTAGAAAAAACGCATAGTCCTCGTCATTTTCCATCATTGCTTCATACCGTACGTGTTTTGTTATCGGTGAAAGATCATTTTCCATTTAAGATCTCAATGCTCAAAGGTAAGGGAAGTCGAAAGCCAAGGTATATTGCATGTGGATATCCAAAAAGATCTCTTCAAATTAATCTCTTCACATCTTAACAACCAACTGCTTATGTCACAGTCACGTTCAACTTGATACCCATACAGGCCATCTCCGCACAGAGCTATGAGATAAAATCAGTCATTGCAAGAATAAGGATGATCAGTATGTAGAGATACTCACGTATCGGAAGACATCTGACATTGGCAAGAACAAGAAGTGAATGACGGTAAGCGGTGCGCCATTGGTTATTAAATTGACACTCACAAGGAACCGGGACGACATCCATCCTTCCCTTCTTCTCTCCACCACGCATGACAACACCAACACCCTTCTCTTTGCTCTTCTCCTCTGCATGCTCATGCTTATGCTCATCACAAATCCTACAGTACTCCTGCATACCCTGACCGCCACCAACTTCTTCGAAACCGAGCGATACGAGTGAACCACAGTTCCTGCAGACCCAAGCAGTGGAGTAGTCGGAACAGTTCATGAGTCGGTCTTGCAACAAGAAGGAAGTACCGTGCGCGATAAGAGCATCTCGTTCCATTTCACCGAATCGAATACCACCAGCACGTTTTCGGCCCTGCAAAGAAAAAATGTCTTTGGTCAGTAACTGACTACATCAAAAAGTATTGGGAACGACGAGAACTTGCCTTGACAGGTTGTCTAGTAAGAGGATCAACTGGACCGGTTGTTCTAACCTGGAACTTGTCGTTCACCATGTGCCTCAAACGTTGGTAATAGACAAGACCAAGGTAGATGTCGGCATGGAATTCTTCACCAGTGATACCAGAGTACATGGGTTCATTACCGTAGTAATTGTAACCAGCAGCTCGGAGCTGCTCGCCAAAGTAGTCAACAGGTCGGTCCTTGTCAGAGAACCTAATATCTCGTCAGCCCCTTTGCAATATGATAGGGAAAAAGACTGGAGACTTACTTGAAAGGAGTAGCGTCCTGGGCAACACCGTGCAAAGCCCCCGCCTTACCGGCCATACTCTCGACAAACATACCGATAGTCATTCGCGAGGGGAAAGCGTGAGGGTTGATAATAACATCTGGCTGCATACCGCTCTCGCTGAACGGCATATCGATCGCAGGGAACTTTTGGGAACATACACCCTTCTGACCGTGTCGGGAAGAGAACTTGTCACCAATGACGGGGGAACGGGGGATACGGAGTTTGATGTGGATTTTCTGGAGCTCGGCATCACCAGCATCGGAACCGAGGACACGAACTTCGTCGATGAAGGCAGTTTCATCACCCTTGTACTTGTGGAACTTGGTTCGACCGGTGGTGTCGTCAATATAGGCACACAGAGGATCACCAGTCTTGACCTTGGTACCAATGATGGGCAAACCGTCCTGGCTGATAATGTTCCTCGCATCATGGTCCTCCTTGACATCCCTACCGAGACCAAAATGCAAAGTAGGCTTGGCACTTCGGCTCGCTCCGGGCACACCCTTCAAGTCAAAGATATCGGCCTTGTAGACTGTACCGTAACCGAAACCTCGTTCGTGGGCAGACTTGTTCAAGATCATCGCGTCTTCCATGTCATAACCAGTGTAAGAAATGACAGCAACTATGGCGTTGGTACCGTTGGGGAAGTTGTCGAAACCGTAATGGTTGTGAAGATCGGGACGAACAACAGGGGTCTGACCAGATTGGAGTCGGTACATCTTGTTGTCGGTACGCTTGCTGATAGCTGTTGAAGGAGTACCCATCGACTGTTTACCCATTTGGCACTACTTATGTATTAGCATTATCTTTTCAAGAATGACACCATTGGCGACCTACCTGGTACATGTTTCGGGGGCTCTGGTTGAAGTCAGAGAAGGGAGTTAAGTTGGCAATAACTGATAACATGCTAGTGGGGTCCAGCTCCACGTGAGAGGAAACACCCTTTTCGATCTCCTCCTTGGTAATCGCCACATCCATGTACACTTGTTCAAACGAACCCAAGTGGTCAAGCTTGCCATTCTCAAGGTAAGTCACAGGGCGCATCATTCGACTCCTGCTGGAGAAGAGATAAAGACCGGGGTACTGTCCACCCTTAGTAACGGGGACGTAACCGATCTCGAGATCAAGAGGCACCTTGGAGTCTACCTCGGTTTTGAGCTTTCGAAGCCTATTGGCGAGCTGTTTGGCCTTCATGGGGGAAGCATAACCGATAACTTTACCATCAAGCTGGATGCAGACCATGCGACGACCGTCGATAGAAGAAGCGAACACTTGGGTCATACCTTGGGCCGAAAGGAGAGCAGGGATGTGTGAAACGTCAAGGGATGAAGTGACAATTTGACAGGTGTGCGACAAATGGTTCAAAAGACCACATGGCGAACCATCGGGGGTGTGTACGGGACACAGGAAACCTGTTGAAAATTAGTTGGGAAAATTCTGCCGGAAGCTTGACGAGAACGACCCACCCCATGATTCGGGCATCAACTTTCGCACAGTAGTCGTCTTCAATTCAGCAAAGAAAGCACCACGGTGGATACACCTAAAATGACTGAGATATCGGTAAAAGTTGAGCTTTTCGGCGACAATGGTAAAGCCAGATGTTTGTTGCAAGTCAAGACCGGTGGGTGAGACAAGGTTACCGGTAGCGAGGAAGTATGACAGCTTGGAACCGATATCCCAATTCGTTTTTGACAGAACGCTGGTAAAGTACTTGGGATCCATGAAACTTCTCGCCTTGCCGTCTCTGAGGTCGAGTTGGATTTGAGACTTGACGGCGTTGAGACAGTCATCAAATCGCTCCTTGATGATCATACCGTAGAGGAAACCGGGAAGGAGAACTTCGTGGTGCTGAGGAGAATCGGGGTTGTCGGGGCAAGTAGCGCCAGAAACCTGAGAGTAAAGTTTTCTAAGCATGAAAAGAAGCATCCTGAACTTGTCCCTAGGGGCAGGCAAGTGCACGAGCACAACTTTTCGCAAAAGATGGCCACCAACCTGGACGTTACTCCAGTCATCAGGCACATTGAGCACAACCCTAAACTTTTCTCCCAGGTAATCCAGACATTGAGCACCAGTGTGCAAACCCCATGACTTTTGGCCTCGCAACAACAACTCCACACGGTCGGTTAAGAAGGTATTGTCGTACTCGCCCTGGATAAGGCCTTCAAAGATCTCCTTGTCACTCGCATCGACAAGAGCCTTGAGGATGAGCATAAGAGGAATCATGTACTCGACCTTACGCCAGGCAAAACGCAGCGTAGCACCACCGTTAGACAAGTAATGAATGGTGTTGGTACAGGCGGTTTCGTCTGGTCGGACACATCGAATCTGACAGCCGTAGGGAGTGTAAGAGGCACCACGCTTGGCGAATGAAGGTCGGTAAAGGTTGATAGGGTTGTGTCGTCGGGGAACGACGAGGTATCGGATAATCTTCTCGTTACCGTTGACAATAAAGTAACCACCGAAAGAGGTAGATTCTTCGCTGTGTTTGATGAGCTCGGTGGCAGAAAGGCCTTGAAGGTTACATCTTATTGACTGTCGAGATTGTTAAGAGCAATTCGAGGCATACTTATACAAGCCAATACTTACTCGAACCATAACAGGCAACAAACCACATTCCTTGATTTCCTCAAACTCCTTTCTATTCCCATCCTCGTCAGTGACTGTCCATTTGATGTTGACTGTCAATTTTGATCGGTAGGTAGCAAGGCGCTCCCGGGCCTGTAAGGAGCGTCAGCCATAAACTAAAAGATGTGCAACAGAAGACCCGCCTCGGTAGGGAAGACCCTTCGCTCAACAGCAAGCTTGTCCTTTTCGGGAACAAGAGGTTTACTAAGAGCGACTCGGTCGATTCGGTCTGATCAGATGGGCATTAGCGAGACTTTGGGCAATGCAGTCGCCCGACATACAGCTCAATTTTGTGCCCAAACCGCCTTCGCTTCCCTTGCCATCGAAGACAACCTTCTCTCCGATGTCCTCCACGCCCATCTGCAGCAAACCCTTCGCGCCCGGGTTTCCCTCATCTTCTATCAATGCGTTGAAACTCTTAATGTGGGGAGCGACGAGCTCGTCGAGGGCGGGGACATCTGAGGCGTTGAGGGGAGGATGTCTGAACTGTCTCTCTCTGGTAAGGGTATGGAAGGTGGTGTTGTCCGGGCTGGTGGACGAGGATGCCTGCGAAGGGGCGAGGGGGTCGAAAGCAGCGACCATGGCGGGGGCGGGGGGAGTATTCTTGTGAAGGTTTTCGAACAACGCAGGCGAGCTCAGGAATACAGCCGCCGTCGACATTTTTGTCAACCTGATAATTTTGAGGTGGAGGCACGTTCGTCAACCTGACCGTTTGATCCCGCAGTTCCTCCACTTCCCCCCACTGAGTATTTATTTGCATTCCTTTGTTACTCGTACTCCTGACGGACAGCAGTAGAAAAAACGGCCAAATACATATTAAAGGCTAATAACGAGGACAGGGATCAGGCTGCGAGAGTATCCAGGGGCCAGTGACAAAAAGGCGCTTATCACTCTTCTTCATGTCCCATACAACAAACTGCATCCTAATCAGTACCGCTGCTGCTGTTGCCGCAAAGAAGTACTTTCGAATCAGTTGCCTTTCTCAATAACTGACATCGGTCAACTGTTGTCATCCCACTTATCGCGAATTCATCACGGAAGATATACACATGATGCAATGTAAAGACGCCGGTTGTGAGAACAATAAGGACAAGTTGATACATTGAATAATGTACCTTGTTTTTCTGATTTGCCTCGCGGATGTTCAATCCCACCGTACTTATTTACATGCGCCCTGCATGCGGCATACAACGTTACCGGCTATCCTAGAGCTCCCGGGAATATTATAAGTAAGGTGCTTGCCCGATTTTACCACGTGCCGTGTGTTGAACAACAGAAATGTTTTCCGGTTGTACACCATAATCGTCCGCCAGTAAGATCTGTAGGAAAAGATGGCAGACAGTTCGGCCATCATTACGCCGACGCCCCTCATCTCATCCATTTCTTTGGTCTCCACAGCCACGATGACCAAAACTTTCTCTATACCCTCAGTACCCAAAATAGCTGTAGTTTCTCTAGTCCCCAGCCAAGCAAATAGCCACGGCGGTAAAAACCATATCATGCTGCCGGTAGTGATTACCATCCGTGCCGTAGTCGTAATCTAGATGACCATGTGCTGGTATTGTATTTGGTCAGCGTGAAACAGTTGGCTATCAGCAATGATAAGCCAGATTGGTTCGGTGATGTAACTAGACGTTGGGTCATATGTCTTCGCGATGATACTGCCCGCCCGCATGAGGGCCGTCTTCAAACATGGCACAGCTCTTCATCATCCCCTTCACCACCTACATCGCCCAATATCCCATTCTTCCCTTCCACAATCTTCTCATTTCCGGACTCTATGTCGCCTACTCCAAGAACGACAATGTTCTCCTATCAGATCACTATTGCCATGCCCGAAGAAGGGTGATAAACCTTGGGGTTCAGCAAGAGCTTGGGATAGACAGCCGATCGTGTCGACGGAATTCAGGAAGCCCAAGAGCATTTTTGAAAGTGCCAGCCGCCGCTTTGATGAAGCCGGTGCAACAAACGTCCAGGAGATGGATGAAAACAAAAAAGGATTGACTTGACTTGTCTTGCTTGGTTCTTTGGCCATATTTGTGACTGTACGGTGGAAGAGGATTTGATATCAAAAAATTTGCAAGAAACGCAATGTTAGATAGAACAACCAAATATACATACTCTAGCGCGCATACAACAAATGTCATTTGTTCAGATTCTTAAGCCGTGGTGGCTGCACCAGCAGTCACAGGTGGGGGCATGTCCAATCTGTCCTTCTCGGCCTTCTTCGCCTGCTCAGTCTTCTCATCCACAACGGCTTTCTCCTTGCCCTTCTCACTACCAGCAGCCTTGGTCTTCTTCTTCTTCTTAAGAAGAAGAGCTACAGAAATCTCGTCAGAACTGAACAAGTACGCTTGAAAATTGAACGTCAATACTTACCTGCAGAAACAGCCGACCTCACGCTGTCATTAATCTCGCGGCTCTCTTCCAAAAATTTGTTATCCTCAAACTTGTGCTTTTTCCTTGCCAATTCAGCCAAATCAACGTCCTCAATCTTTCGCTTGGACCCGTCCTCTGAAGATTCGGCTGTGTTGATGCCGAGCTTACGCTCGAGAGCCTCGAGCTTGGCTTTCTCAGCCGCTTGAGCTTGAGCTCGAAGAGCGGGTTCGGATTCAAGAAGCTCAGCTTGTCTATTCCAAAAGTCAACCATGATACTTCTCATTTGACCATGCAGCGAGGCTTACCTTTGGGCTTCCTTGATAGTGCCCAATCTTCTACCAGACAAATCTCGGCAAGAATCCATATTGGTGGCCTTTCCCGAGCTCATCCTACCACCAGCCGCTCGCAATTGAGACCCGAAACCACCTTTACCACCAAGCAACCTTGGAACCACATGGAGAGTAATTGGGTGGTTCGGAGCATCCTCGCGGATGAGGTCTGAAAGAGGAGTAAAAAGCGAAAGAGGTCCAGAACTTTTAGTGCGCAGGTAAGAAGTCGAGGCGAGTGTCGATGGGACGGGAAGAGAGGAGATAAGGGTGGTTGACGGGAGTTGCAGTTGAAGAGAATTGAGAGGAGATGGGAAGTTGAGGAAGACAGTCTGGATAGCCATTTTGTGTACGTATATCGTGGTTTGAGTAAAGTATGATGGGAAGAAGTACACAACACAGCTATGGAAAGAGAAGATGGGCGGTGGGTGGCGAGCAGTCGGGGATACGGGATTATGTAAGCGTGGCACTTGATACGTGTTAGTTAGCGTTGTTGCGTGGCCTTGCGCGCGGTATCTACAACAGCAAATACTACCCTTTTGATTAATCTTATTTTGATTTCGCAACTCTGTTTCACACGATACAAAATGGAGGTCAACAGGGAAGAGGCTCTTAGGGCCCTCGCCATCGCTCAGAAGCACCGTTCTGCCTCAAACTTGCCCTCAGCACTCAAATTTGCCCGCAAAAGCGTTGCTTTATTTTCGACCCCGGAAGGAGAGGCAATGATTACTATCATCGAGCGAGAGATCGAGTCGGGCGGGTCAGCTTCGGGATCTGGAGCTTCTAGTGAGACATCGACGGCCAATGGTAATACACCGTCTGCCAAGGGAAAGGCGAGCGGTATCGAGGAGCATGTCACTTCAGCCCACTCAAGACACGGGGCAAAGACCGAAGCGGATGATGGAAAGTCCAAGAAGAGGGAATACACTACCAAGCAACTGGAAGTGGTGAAGAGAGTCAAAGCGTGCAAACATCATCAGTATTATGAAATTTTATCTGGTGAGTCTTAATGGCCGGCGACCGTCGAAGCATTTTGTTAACATTTGTAAATAGTGGAGAAAACTTGTACCGAAAACGATGTAAAGAAGGCTTATAAGAAGGTAAGACACGGTCTGTAACAAATAAATAGGGTTAGCTAACAGTCATTAGCTTGCACTGGCTCTGCATCCCGATAAAAAGTATGTAGGACGATTCTTGACGAGCGTTTTCAGATCACTAATGGCTGTGTAGCGGTGCTCCTGGTGCGGATGAAGCTTTCAAGAGTATGTCTGATCATTTGATAAGACTGTACCAGTAACTCACGTATAACGTAGTGGTATCCAAGGCCTTTCAAATCTTATCCGACTCCAACCTCAGAGCTGCGTACGATTCCAATCCTGATTACGATCCAACCCAACGAAATGCCGGTATGCCTAGTCGGAGTGGTGGAATGGGAGGCATGGGTGGTATGCACCCAGGATTTGGAGGGGCTTATCAACAGGAGATCAATCCAGAAGATTTGTTTAACATGTTCTTTGGTGGAGGTGGAGGCGGATTTGGAAACTCTCCATTTGGCGGGGCGAATGGTTCGTAAATCAGTTGGCAACTCATAATTGGTAATGATTGTGCTCACTTTTCGGCTGTTATAGTATTTACATTTGGCGGACCTGGTGGTTTCCGGACATACCAAGCTGGACCGCGTCGCCCTCGACAAGCAGCAGACGGCGACGGCAACGCTTTAACTGCCCTTTTACCTATCCTCCTCGTCCTCGTCTTCTCTATCATCACCATTCTCCCCTCCATCCTCTCTACGGCCGGTACACCTGATCCATCATATTCATTTGAACCATCTACAAGACTGGAGACCGGACGAGAATCGTTTAACTGGAAGGTGCCGTATTTTGTTAATAAGCAGGAATGGGAGAAGAGTGAGATTTGGAAGAGCGTGCCTGAAGCGAGGAGAGGAACTGGTTCAGAGGCTTTATATAGCTCAAAAGTTAGGCAGTTTGAGAAAGGTGTAGAGGGGCATTATGTTAGAAGACTTCAAAACGAGGTAAGTCAGAACATTTAATCCGCTAGCTTTTCCAAAGCTTACTTACGTCTCTAGTGTGCAATGTTCAACGATCGAAGAGGAAAGCTCATCGCTGATAATTCCGGCTTCTTCGGCTTCGGCGCAAATGCGGAAAAGATTGCTGAATTAAGAAAGATGAAGAATCCTGCGTGTGAGCAACTGCGGTCTTGGGGTGTTGGGCAAGGTCAGGTGTGGTAATAGTCTATTTTATGAGATCGAGTGGTCAGATGTGTAAGTTTAGGGATAGAGCATTCATCATATATGCATTTCACTTTTTGTCATGCGCTATCGATGATCACCTGGTAGTTATTATCAATCGCTGAGGTTGCTGGGCGTCGAAGTCGCAAGCTGGCTGTAAGTCTTTTTCACCGGCAGGAAAACTTAGGTAAAAAGACCGGTAACTGCTGACCTGGCCTAATCTTGCTCCTCATCATACTACCGCCACTTTATCTACTAGCAGCTGTCGTCGCTGTCAATCGCGACCGTCGTTCTTCCTTAGCTGGCAAAAACAGTCACCTTCTTCCACACATGTCTGCCCAGCCATTCCGTCCAAAACTCATCTCAGCGCTCACGAGCAGCCATTAGCGACCAGAAGACAGGTTGAAGGATGGACGACAAATGTACAGTGGTGGTCGCGTGAGCTTTTGAACGTGCGATGAAAGGTATTGCTTGTCGGAGCGAATAGGTCGTGTCTATTACATCAGTTGTCATCTAAAATTTCGCACGGGATCTGGTGGCCGTTTTTCTTCTTTCTTCTTTCTTCTTTCTTCTTTCTTCTTTCTTCTTTTTCCATCTCTTCCTTTATTTTCCTCCTACTTATGTAGCTGCCCTTCTATTTCATTTGTTATTGCTTGGGCAAACAAGACTCACTATATTTAACACTCGCATACCACAACCTAAATGCATTATATCCATGTAACACTTATATCATCATGCGCTTTGAGGCTGATAAAAATATTATCTTATTTGTTGGTTGTTGTGGCGTGTTGTGCCCTCTACTGTCCTTTGCTTGCTATCTATTCTGCTGTTGTGGGTCCTCCATCCATGTCCTGCGAGATCCG